>NC_090268.1:47516127-47776127 GCF_040414725.1 Anabrus simplex
GGGTGTAGAAGGAGGTGAGACCAATTGATTTTACTGTTCTTAATGTACTTATAAGTATCCTCCGTTGCTCAGGCGGCAGCGCGCCGGCCTCTCACAGCTGGGTTCCGTGGTTCAAATCCCGGTCACTCCATGTGACATTCGTGCTGGAGAAAACGGAGGCGGGACAGGTTTTTCTCCGGATACTCCGGTTTTCCCTGTCATCAGCCATTCCAGCAACACATAATAGTAATAATAATAATAATAATAATAATAATGTTCCGGACCGTCGTCAAATGTGCGGACCGCGCTGGAAAAGGCTCCTGGACGGGTAATGACAAAGAATGCAGTCCGGCTGCGGGTTCAGTGCCGCGAAAGCACCCAATATGACACCACGCCGGATCTCCTGAAGGAATTTATACATATTAAAATGATTGTAGGAAAAGACGGCAAAGATTTACGGACCCAACTGACCGGGAGGAATACCTGAGACTAGCCCGGGAAGTACGAAATCGATTGCTGGAAAGGAAGATTGAAAAATGGGAGGAAACGTGCCGTAACCAATAGAAAACGAGTCATATCGCGAATTTCGGCGGATTATATATCTAAAACAATAAGCATTCAATTATAAATTTCAGTATAATACCGTAGCGAAGCACGGGTATCTTGCTAGTCTATATATATAAAATAACTTGTCCTGACTGACTGACTGACTGACTGACTGATTCATCATCGCAGAGCCAAAACTACTGAACGTAAAGAAATGAAATTTTGGGGATATATTCATATTAAGATGTAGGTGCTCGCTAAGAGAAGATTTTTGGATATTCCTTCGCTAAGGGGGTGAAAAGAGGGGTGAAATTTTAAAATGAGTGTGTCTATATCTCAAAACTTTAAAAGTTTACAGATGTAAAAATTGGTATTTAGAATCTTCTTTAAAAATAAGGAAACACGTATTTTTTTGTTTTCAGAAAATCCCAATAGGAGGGGTGAAAAGGGGGTGAAAATGGGGAAAATGGGTTGAATGCCCTTAATCAGGATACCAGTACTTATATCTCAGAAACTGAAGATATTACAGACCTGAAAATTGGTACTTTTGATCTCTTTTAAAAATAAAGAAACACGTATTTTTTTGTTTTTGCAAAATCCAATTAATGGGAGTGTGAAAAGGGGGTGAATTTTTAAAATGAGTGAATCTATATCTCCAAACTTTTAAAGTTTGCAGATGTAAAAATTGGTAGTTAGAATCTTCATTAAACATAAAGAAACAAGTATTTTTTTGTTTTCGGAAAATCGCAATAGGAGGGGTGAAAAGGGTTGAAAAAGGGGTTGTATGCCTTTGATGAGGCTACTTATATTTCAGAAACTGAAGATATTACAGACCTGAAAATTGGTGTTTGGGATCTCCTTTAAAAATAAAGAAACACGTATTTTTTGTTTTTGGAAAATCCAGTTAATGGGGGGTGAAAAGGGGGTGATTTTTTAAAATGAGTGTATCTATATCTCAAAACTGTTACAGTTTATAGATGTAAAAATTGGTATTTAGAATCTCCTTTAAAAATAAAGCAACACGCATTCTTTTGTTTTCGGAAAATCCCAATAGGAATGGTGTAAAAGGGTGAATAATGGGTTGAATGCCTTTAATGAGGCTACTTATATTTCAGAACCTGAAGATATTACAGACCTAAAAATTGGTATTTGGGATCTACTTTAAATATAAAGAAACACGTATTTTTTCGTTTTTGGAAAATCCAAATATTGAGGGGTGAAAAGGGGGGTGAATTTTTTAAAATGAATGTGTCTACATCTTAAAACTTTAAAATTTACAGATGTAAAAATTGGTAGTTAGAATCTCCTCTAAAAATAAAGGAACACGTATTTTTTTGTTTCCTGTAAATCCCAATAGGAGGGGTGTAAAAGGGTGAAAAATGGGCTGAATGCCTTTAATGAGGATACATATATCTCAGAAACGGAAGATATTACAGAACTGAAAATTTGTATATGGGATCTCCTTTAAAATTAAAGAAACACGTATTTTTTAGTTTTGGAAAATCCTATTAATGGCGGTTAAACAGAAGTGACAAATTGGGGTGAATTTTTTGAAAGATTATCATGGAAACGTAAAATGTTACAGACGTAAAAAGTGGGTGTTTGGAATCTCCTGTAAATGTAAAGAAACATAGGTGATTTGTTTTTGGAAACTCCATTTAAGGGGAACCCAGAAAGGGTGAAATTTTAAAATGAGAATTTTTACAGTATATCTAAAAAAACTTAACATGTTACAGAAGTGAAAAATGGTATTTTTTATCTCTATTAAACCTAAAGAAACGTGTATTTTTAATTTTCGGAAATACCACTTGGGTGGAGAGGGGGGGGGGGGGTGAAAGTGACTGAACATGGTGTTGAATTCTTTTAATTAGGCTACTGATATCTTAAAAATGAAGATGTTACAGACGTGAAATTTGATATTTGCAATCTGCTTTAAAAGTAAAGAAACACGTATTCTCGGAAAATCCAATGAAGCGGGGGGGGGGGGGGGGGTGAAAGAATTGAAAAATTAATTGACTTTAATTGTATGAGAATATATACATCTAATAAAAACTAAAGTTGTTACAGACGTGAAAATTCGTATTTGGATCTCCTTTAAAAACGAAGAAAAACGCGTTTTGGGGGGGAAACCATCTTCGGGGGCGGGAGTGTAAAGGAGTTGAATTCCTTTCATGAGGACACATAAATCAAAAAGTGAAGAAGTTAGAGTCGTGATAATTGGTATTTAGAAGATCCTTCACTATTAAAGAAACAAGTATTTTTTGCGGGAAATTTCACTTAGGGGGGGGGGGGAGGAGTAATTTGAAATGAAGTGACAAAAGTAAATTATATTTATGGGGATACTTATATCTCAAAACTGAATGTAATAGACGTGAACATTGGTGTTTGGAATCTCCCTTAAACATAAAGAAACACGCGTTCTTTTAATTTTTTTTGCGGGGGGGGGGGGGCGTTGGCAGGAAAAACTAACGGCGGTGGGGTGTAAAAGGAGGTGAGACCAATTGATTTTACTGTTCTCAATGTACTTATAAGGATCCTCCGTTGCTCAGGCTCCAGCGCGCCGGCCTCTCACGGCTGGGTTCCGTGGTTCAAATCCCGGTCACTCCATGTGACATTCGTGCTGGACAAAACAGAGGCGGGACAGGTTTTTCTCCGAATACTCCGTTTTTCCCTGTCATCATTCATCCCAGCAACACATAATAGTAATAATAATAATAATAATAATAATAATAATAAGAAGAAGAATAATAATATTGTTCCGGACCGTCGTCAAATGTGCGGACCGCGCTGGAAACGGCTCCTGGGCGAGTAATGACTAAGAATGCAGTCCGACCGCGGGTTCAGTGACGCCAAGGCACCCAATATGACACCACGCCGGATCTCAAGAAGATTTTATCCAAATTAAAAATGATTATAGGAAAATACGGTCTGGCAAAGATTTACGGACCCAACTGACTGGGATGAATACCTGAGCCTAGCCCGGGAAGTACGAAATCGATTGCTGGAAAGGAAGATTGAAAAACGGGATGAAACGTGGCGTAATCTAATAGAAAACGAGTCAGATCGGGAATATTGGTGGATTTTCGCTGAAAACGTGTCAGATCGCGAATTTCGGCGAATTATATATCTAAAACAATAAGCATTCAATTACAAATTTCAGTATAATACCGTAGCGAAGCACGGGTACCTTGCTAGTGTATATATATATATATATATATAAGAGTTTTGTCTGTACATTGCGCAGAATTTTAAAAGGATTGTATTTCTGTATCAGTCGGATCCACAGCAACAAGGAAATGAACTTTTTATTTTTCCGTAATTTCTGTCTATCTGTATGTATGTACACGCATCACGAGAAAACGGCTGAAGAGAATTTAATGAAAATCGGTATGTAAATTCCGAGAATAAGTCGCTACAATCTAGGCCATTGTATTCACGCTGAGTGAAATGGTAGTTCAGGGGAAGGCCTAAAACTTCATTCTCAAATATTTATGTTATTAGTTATCGTATTTTAACGGAAATCGGTAGGCGAAGTCGGAGAATAAGTCGCTACAATCTAGGCCACAAATAATTGTATTCACGCTGAGAGAAATGGTAGTTTAGGGGAAAGCCTAAAATTGATTTCTCAAATACTTATGTTGTTAGTGGTCCTATCTTAATGAAAATCGATACACAAAGTCAAGGAATAAGTCGCTATAATCTAGGCTGTAAATAATTTTATTCATGCCGAGTGAAATGGTAGTTTAGGGGAAGGTCTAAAATGTAATTCTGGAATCTCTATGCTATCAGTGGTCGTGTTGATAAATACCAAATAACTAAAGATATATAGTATTCAATTTCCGATCATTTGTCTTATACATTGTTAGCGTACCGGCTATGATCACAGAGATATTCATGAATTTGGATTTTTGTTACTAAGTCCATATCGAGCCGAGCCGCGAGAAAACTGGTAAACAGAATTTAATGAAAATCGGTATGTAAATTCGGAGTATAAGGAACTACAGTCTACGCTACAAATAATTTTTTTCAGGCACCCTAATCTCACAGAGTCAAAAAAAAAAAAAATTAAACGTGAAGTCCTACAATGTATAAAGCTCATAAAATTGATGAACAGTAACATTATGTTGACCATTGTTTGTTCTGATGTGCTTTGTGTCTTCTGTTGCCACTCATCTACGATAGATAGGATTACTGCTGCGTACCGAGTATTTTTTTAATCTGCCTTACGTCGCACCGACACAGACAGGTCTTATGGTGACGATGGGATACGAAAGGGCTAGGAGTGTGAAGGAAGAGGCCTTAGCCTTAATTAAGGTACAGCCCCATCATTTTCCTGGTGTGAAAATTGGAAACCACGGAATACAATCTTCAGGGCTGCCGAGAGTGAGGTTTGAATCCACTATTTCCCGGATGCAAGCTCGCAGCTGCGCGCCCCTAACCACACGACCAACTCGCCCGCTCCTACCGAGTGTCACAGCCTGCCTGAATATTGGCGGGAAGTAGCTGGGGAGTTAGATAACTTTCTTCTTTAGCATGCCATTCCTTTGGTTTATAAATGTTCTGATACTGATACATAACACACTGGTCCATCATGGTATGCGAATTATTCAATCCCTACTCTGAGGCACTGATTGGAATGAGCAGTGTGCATATTTAACGGAATAATGGCAGAGGAGTTTTCACGGCTGTCTGCGGCCTGGTCATTCCAGCTCTGGAACTATGGACTGTTGGTACCGTAGCACTGTTCGTTAAAAGTGAGAAAATGTGCGGTTTTTCATTTGATTGAGTATTTTATATGATAACATTGCTTTTGACCACTACTGTCGTACTGTCGTTTTTGTAATGACCTATGTTGACTTCAGTTAAGAAAACCACAAGGTTAGTCTCTTTGAGAATCCCGTCGCGAAGCACGGGTACATCAGATAGTATTCTATAAAATCCCGTAATAATATGGCCATATAGTGTAAAAGCTACGTCCATGTAGGTTATAATAATGGCGTATATCCTCCGGAGAGGCCTGGTGCGGGCATTTTTCTCGTAGACGGCCTATAAGGCGACCTGCATGTCTGTGAAGATGAGAGCCCTACCTAGGATGATTTCTAATGCTGAATACGCCACACACACCGAGCCCCTGAGCCATTGGAATTAACCAATTAAGGTTAAAATCCCCGACTCTGCCATGAATCGTACCCGGGACCCTCTGAACCGAAGGCCAGTACGCTGACCATTCAGCCAACGAGTCCGAATTCATGTAGGTAATATGTTATGTAATCTTGATTAGGGCTATAGGATAGCTCTAAACAAGATTCCATAAGGAATAATAAATCACTATAAATATTGTTTATATTTATCTATCTTCAACATAAATAATTCACAAGTCTCACAAATTAAACCGTTTATGAATAATTTTAGGAAATGATTAAAGCGGTGGGGTCAGCCGTATTTCGCGAAATAACGCGAAATTGTGTTTCCTTTTCGCGAAATTAAACATAAATTAAAGCGAAAAAATCATGCCTCTAAGAATGGATAACCTTTTAACATCAGCGGTTCGCATGTTAGCTTTATAGCATTTTCGCGGGCTCATATAGTAAAATGCTTTTCAATTAAGGCCCTTACGTCTATGTAACATGCAAGATGACGACGTCAATACGTATCTAACTGCGTCGGTACAGCATGTTTTCAAAATGTGTCTCACGCATCGTTCAGAACAGTCCAGCTGATCGTCGAACATGTTGATAAACACAGGTTGCCGTATTTTCACAGACATTCATTCAATCATTCAACTTCGCTAATCGGCCAACTAGGGACCACGATAAGCCTCACTTTACAATCTGGCATTTGTTCATTTTTCGCTTGATCCACATCGTCCTCATTAGCTCACTGTGTTTAGCACGACGTTCTTCTGTCCGTTTAGCACCAGTTGCCCGTGTTTCGTTCCGGAAAGTCCCAAAAGTCTTGATGGCTGCTCTGAAAAGATTTCGGTCTTGTGCATCTTCTGCTTGTAGGCACATTAACGTACCATGGCTTTGCCGTTTTTGGTTTTGAGTCAAATATACTGAAGATACGTTTCGTCCATCGAGAGTCGATCATCCGTCGTATATGACCGTAGAAGCGAACTCTGCCTTTACGCATTGTGTCCGTGATCTTCTCTATCATAGAGTATACTTCTTGCCTGGATTTTCTAATGTAGATGCCATTTTTGTAGTTTGGGCCAAGTATGGTGTGTAGGATCTTTCTTTCTTTCCTCTCTAAATCCGCAACCAAACATTTCTCGGACAGGAGAAGGCAATTCAGATGCATACAGCGATACTGGTTTGATGACAGTGTTGTAGTGAGGAATTTTTGTGTTCAGGGAAAAGCACTTTTTGTTGTATATGTTGCGGGTGGTTTGGAAAGTGACTTCCATTTTCTTGATTCTTGCTGCTATGGCCTCTTTGTCAAGCCCACTTTGCTGAATCCATTCCCCAAGGTACTTAAATTTACCAACACGGTTTATCGTTCCATATTTGGTGTTTAGTCGTGCCGTATCATCTTTGATATTTCACATTACTTCTGTCTTTTGAAAGGATATTTGTAAACCTGTTTGTTCTGCTACTTCCTTCAACACATTGATCTGTTCTGTTGCACTTTCGCAATTTTCTGTCATAAGGGCTATATCATCAGCGAACGCTAAGCAATCTAATTTCACTCCGTTTTTCTTTCACAGATATTATTTATTTATTTATTTATTTATTTATTTATTTATTTATTTATTTATTTATTTATAATTGGCTTTACATCGCACCGATACAGATAGGTCTTATGGCGAAGATGGGATGGCAAAGGGTTAGCAGTGAGAAGGAAGTGGTCGTGACCTTAATTAATTACAGCCCCAGAATTTGCCTGGTGTGAAAATGGGAAACCACGGAAAACCATCCTCACGGCTGCCGACAGTGGGGATCGAACCCACTATCTCCCGAATACAGGATACTGGCCGCAATTAAGCGATTGCAGTTTCGAGCTCGGTATACAAATAATTAATAGAGAGCAAATCTATATAGTGTTTTCCATGGTATCAATCGAGAAAATTCAGTATGGTGACAGATAGGGCGAGATTTCAAAAGCAAGAAATAACACTCTTAGCAGATTAATCTATGGGCCTATTATATAGAATCCAGTATGGAGGAACTTCTGGCAAGAATGTTAAACCAATACACACACCCACAAAAAAAAAAAAAAAAAAAAGGATCGTAGATTATAGAAACAACACTTGAAAACTGTCACCATATAAAACAAAAACACAGATATTCTCTGGAAATCACAAACACAAATGATAACACGAATAAAGGTGTTCAAAAATATTCATTTCCACTCCACATGATCTTCATGGCCTACTGATTAGTTAAATGGATAATATCTTCTTCTTAATCTGTTTACCCTCCAGGGTTGGCTTTTCCCTCGGACTCAGCGAGCGATTCCACCTCTACCGCCTCAAGGGGGCAGTGTCCTGGAGCGTGAGACTTTGGGCCGGGGGATACAACTGGGGAGGACCACCAGTACCTCGCCCAGGCGGCCTCACCTGCTATGCTGAACAAGGGCCTTGGTGGGGGATGGGATGATTGGAAGAGATAGACAAGGAAGAGGAAAGGAAGCGGCCGTGGCCTTAAGTTAGGTTCCATCCCGGCATTTGCCTGGAGGAGAAGTCTGAAACCACGGAAAACCACTTCTAGGATGGCTGAGGTGGGAATCGAACCCACCTCTACTCAGTTGACCTCCCGAGGCTGAGTGGACCCCGTTCCAGCCCTCGTACCACTTTTCAAATTTCGTGGCAGAGCTGGGAATCGAACCCGGACCTCCGGGGGTGGCAGCTGATCACGCTAACCACTACACCGCAGAGGCGGACTAAATGGATAATATACGGTAAAAATAAAAAGGATAAAACTATTCTTTGAAATATCGTTTCATTATTTCATGGCGAGTGGTAGGGGCGTCCGTCATTTTGTGCTGAAATAGAGTGTCACTACGCAGTAAAATGAGTATAGCACGCGACTCCATGGGACTAGAGTGCTGCAAATGGTATCGTTACATTTATTTCGTAGAACTTGACCAAGTGAGTCGTAAAGTTGAAATTGAATATCTTCGGTCTACATTGATCACAAGCTACTGTAAACTGTACTGCCACAGAACGAGTACGAGCAGTGGGACGTATAGCCCAGCACTTGTAACGCATCACCATGAGGAAACACTGTACAGCAGTCATTCCCAAAGTGTGCTCCGCGGACATGTGGGGGGCCGCGACGATAATTCAACGAGTCCGCAATGATAATGTTCGTTCGTAATCTGTTTTCCCTGCAGGGTCGGTTTTTCCTCGGACTCAGCGAGGGATCCCACCTCTACCGCCTCAAGGGCAGTGTCCTGGAGCTTCAGACTCTGGGTCTGGGGATACAACTCGGGAGGATGACCAGTACCTCGCCCAGGCGGCCTCATCTGCTATGCTGAATAGGGGCCTTGTGTGGGGATGGGAAAGTTGGAAGGGATAGACAAGGAAGAGGGAAGGAAGCGGCCGTGGCCTTAAGTTAGGTACAGGACCAGTATTTGCCTCGTGTGAAAAATAGGAAACCACGGAAAACAATCTTGAGGGCTGCCGACAGTGGGGCTCGAACCCCCTATCTCCCGGATGCAAGCTCACAGCTGCGCGCCCCTATCCGCACGGCCAACTTGCCCGGTACTTCATCTTCTTTCAGGTCCTTTTTACTCCCCATTCTCAATTCCAATCGTCATTAGTTCATCCATCACTTCTTAACTATATTTTGTCTAGTACACTACCTGTAAGAGAGAAAATTAAAAATGAAGATAGTGCTTGAAAAAATCCAGGGGTATCAAATTATATGCACGATAAGTGAAATATTGAAAGGAGAAAATTCTGATGTGAGTGGTTATGAAGAGGAAGATCTTATACTTGATTCAAGTAAAACAATTAACATCCGTTGAAGTGGAGGGAAGTTTCTCGATGTTTCGCAAAGTACGGTCTGAAAATCGACAATCCTTTCCAGCTATGAACCTGGAGATGACTTGGGATATATTGCAAAGCCAGCTGAGGCAAGGTTTCAGAAATCCAGTTTCTGCAGCCCTACTGTGGTTAAGTCAAATGTGATTCAAGTTATAATAATTTCAATTTCTTTCTCCAGGATGACCATTGCGGTCATAGAAAAAATATTTCATTCTAAATTCTGTAAGTACTTTTTTTAACAAACACGGAATTCTTTTTTTAAATTATTCGTTCGTAATCAGTTTACCCTCCAGGGTCGGTTTTTCCCTTGGACTCAGCGAGGGATCCCACCTCTACCGCTTCAAGGTAGAGGGGATACAACTGGGGAGAATGACCAGTAACTCGCCCAGGCGAGGAACAGGGGCCTAGTGGAGGGATGGGAAGATTGGATGGGACAGGCAAGGTAGAGGGAAGGAAGCGGCCGTGGCCTTCAGTTAGGTACCATCCCGGCATTTGCCTGGAGGAGAAGTGGGAAACCACGGAAAACCACTTCCAGGATGGCTGAGGTGGGAATCGAACCCCCCTCTACTCAGTTGAACTCCCGAGGCTGAGTGGACCCCGTTCCAGTCCTCGTACCACTTTTCAAATTTCGTGGCAGAGCCGGGAATCGAACCCGGACCTCTGGGGGTGGCAGCTAATCACGCTAACCACTACACCACAGGGGCGGACTTTTAAAATTATTTCGATCCAAAAATATATAGCCTACTGTCTGAAGGAAGTTTGGTCGTTTGTAATCTGTTTTCCCTCCAGGGTCGGGTTTTCCCTCGGACTCAGCGAGGGATCCCACCTCTACCGCCTCAAGGGCAGTGTTCTGGAGCTTCAGACTCTGGGTATGGGGATACAACTGGGGAGGATGATCAGTACCTTGCCCAGGCGGCCTCACCTGCTATGCTGAACAGGGGCTTTGTGGGGGGATGGGAAGTTTGGAAAGGATGGACAAGGAAGAGGGAAGGAAGCGGCCGTGGCCTTAAGTTAGGTACCATCCCGGCATTTGCCTGGAGGAGAAGTGGGAAACCACGGAATACCACTTCCAGGATGGCTGAGGAGGGAATCGAACCCCCTCTACTCAGTTGACATCCCGAGGCTGAGTGGACCCCGTTCCAGCCCTCGTACCACTTTTCAAATTTCGTGGCAGAGCCGGGAATGGAATCCGGGCCTCTGGGGGTGGCAGCTAATCACGCTAACCACTACACCACAGAGGCGGACCTGAAAGAAGTATTTCACTCCAATATTTTTGCCTACCACCAGAATTTTGCATTTTTAAACATTATAATCCATCAAATAAGTTATGCATATAAAAATAAAATTATGAATGTATTTGGATCATTTTTTGCCAGTTTTTAGATCGTTTTTGCATAATTTTAGGTACCGTAATCTTATATGTCCTTTTTAGGCAATTTATAGATCTTCAACTTTCGAGTCCTTCGACGTTAGAACGTCTTTCGTTCTACTTACCGCAGCCTGGCTTGCATTCTTTACCGGAATACGGTTTTTCTCATTTGGCTGTCTTTAATGATGTCTGCTAATGCAGTAGCGAAGATTGAAAATTAGAAGTGGGGGGGGGGGAACCAGCAAAAAAATATATATACAGACAACAAAATCTACCCAGTTTGTGGAATATAGCATCGGCTGGGGGGGGGAGGGGGGGTTATATACATCTAAACCGAAAAAAGAGCTATAAAGGGTAAGTTTTTAATGTTCTCTGAGTGAATTTCGACAGAGAGGCAAGGTTGACAGTTTACCAACTTAAGTGCGGTAATAATAGTTTTTTGAGATTTTGATTCAATACTATACAATAAAACGTTCACCAAAGGAACAATGTTACACATGTATTACAATTAAATAGAAATACGGCATGATTATATAATTAAAAATAATTTAGTATTTGACTACAAACAAACAGACACTAAAAAACACTGCCAAACTGACGAATGCGCGCAACAAGCGGGTGAATCAAATCTCAGTATCCACATGTTAAGTCTCCACTACTTGCTGTGGCGTTCTACAACTCGGTTAGCCGCGACGAACGACATTTTTTGCGTATTTCCACTAATAATTTTGTTAATAATTGAAGAAAATAATTAGCTGATAATATAACAGGGCTTGTACTAATTGTTTGTTTTAATAATTCCCATAATTCCTAGTTTCAGCTGGCAAAGGTGAAAAGGGAAAAAAGAAAAAAAGAAAATTACCGGGCGAGTTGGCCGTGAGGTTAGGAGCGCGCAGCTGTGAGCTCGCATCCGGGAGATAGTGGGTTCGAATCCCATTGTCGGCAGCCCTGAAGATGGTTTTGCGTGGTTTCCCATTTTCACACTAGGCAAATGCTGGGGATGTTGGGGATGTACTTTAATTAAGGCAACGATCGCTTCCTTCACATTCCTAGGCCTTTCCCATCCCATCGTCACCATAAGACCTATCTGTGTCGGTGCGACGTAAAGCAAAATAGCAAAAGAAAAATCCACAATGTGAAATCGCCGCTACTGTGCTACTATACATACTTCGCATACTCAGTAGTACCCCGGTATCTACGTTTCATTGAACTGGTGTGTGAATTGCCTTTTAGTGGCTTTATGTACGGAATGTGAAAATGTTTGGACAAGACCTGTTTAAGCAGTTTCCGTGTAACACGAGCACGAGTAATGTCATGTGATAATGACAACTTTGCAACAGTGCAATGAGATGATTACACATTCTTCCAGGAAAGGAAAACTATATCTCTCTTCTCTTGTATACAGTTGATAAGGCTTGTATTTCATGTGCAATGCGCACTAAATCTAGTCTGGCGTGCTTATGGTAAGAGTGGATTTAACACAATGGACAACTCTGTTAATAATATGACCAATGACCTACTTTCGGAGACATGAGATTATTTCACATCTGATGTGTTATCCTTTCCGAAAATATATTATTAAATACATGCAAAAGAAAGAGATGAACGTTTCTTGAATGTACATTTGGATATGATAATTAAGCGGTATATTTAAGAAACAGGGAAATTTTAAACCTGAACCAGTGGACTTCATTTCTGTACCTAACATTTTTTGACAGTGATATTTTTCCCAACAATATACATCGACTACTGAAACGATTGGCTGTCTTACTAGTAACCACTACCACGCCAGTATGCTCTTTCTCATCTCTGAAAAGGTTATTTGCAGAATATGACTGCACAGGAAAGATTGATTGTGTTAGCTCTCTTGTATATATACAAAGAAGAATATGTGACCTTAGAAATTATAATCCATGAGCTGGCTAAAAAGCCTGGGAGACGTCTGCTATTCTAATCGTCAACATTAATGCAGATGTGTATTAATTAAATAATTGTGCTATTTTGAAAATTTTTATTTAGTGTTTCTAATTTCACAATATACACCCAACACTATTATATAGAAGTCCTCAAATAATAATCTTTAATATCCCCCCCACACACACACAGAAAATAATTTCTGCGTACGCCCCTGTTAAGAAACTTTTAGTAGAATTTAACAAAGCAGCACATCTGGCTTTGTAATTTGCAGTGGTGTGACCAGCTGCAGATACGCGCTGAGTTGATAGATTTGTGTTAAAGATTTCAGTCACCGAGCTAGATAGCTGCAGTCGCTTAAGTGCGGCCAGTATCCAGTAATCGGGAGATAGTGGGTTCGAGCCCCACTGTCGGCAGCCCTGAAGATGGTTTTCCGTGGTTTCCTATTTTCACACCAGGCAAATGTCGGGACTGTACCTTAATTAAGGGTACGGCCGATTCCTAGCCCATTCCTATCCCACCGTCGCCATAAGACCTATCTGTGCGACGTAAAGCAAATAGCAAAGATTTCAGTTCTGAGTGTTTAAACAAGAATATCGTTCTACTTATCAGTTCACTTACAGTTTGTTATTTTGTTTTTATCATCATCATCATCATCATCTGTTTACCCTCCAGGTTCGGTTTTTCCCTCGGACTTAGCGAGGGATCCCACCTCTGCCGCCTCAAGGGCAGTGTCCTGGAGCTTCAGACTCTTGGTCGGGGGATACAGCTGGGGAGTATGACCAGTACCTCGCCCAGGCGGCCTCACCTGCTATGCTGAACAGGGGCCTTGTGGAGGGATGGGAAGATTGGAAGGGATAGGCAAGGAAGAGGGACGGAAGCGGCCGTGGCCTTAAGTTAGGTACCATCCCGGCATTCGCCTGGAGGAGAAGTGGGAAACCACGGAAAACCACTTCCAGGATGGCTGAGGTGGGAATCGAACCCACCTCTACTCAGTTGACCTCCCGAGGCTGAGTGGACCCCGTTCCAGCCCTCGTACCACTTTTCAAATTTCGTGGCAGAGCCGGGAATCGAACCCGGGCCTCTGGGGGTGGCAGCTAATCACGCTAACCACTACACCACAGAGGCGGACTATTTTGTTTTTATATAAGTTATTATTTGTCATTTATTTGACGCCTGCTTTACTTTTTGCTACCCGCGGCTTTGCGGGTGCAATTCGTTCCAGTTTGATATGAATTAAAACCATTATTTAGATATTAAGAATAATGTACCAGAAAGAAATATTATACCCAAGTAGTCAAATATATGCTGAAGCAAATATATATTCATGTAAAGTAGCTCTATGCCTTCAATATTTATGGATATTAAGACGCAAACCTGTGTTTTCCATCTAAACAACAGAGAAGCTTCCCGAACTCTGAAGGTCACTTGGCAAGGCATAGCATTACAACACAATCCTACCCCGAAGTACCTCGGAGTCACTCTGGATCGTGCCTTAACCTACAGAAAACATTGTTTGAACATCAAGCAGAAAGTTTTTTTTTTTTTTTTTTTTTTTTTTTGCTAGGGGCTTTACGTCGCACCGACACAGATAGGTCTTATAGCGACGATGGGATAGGAAAGGCCTAGGAATGGGAAGGAAGCGGCCGTGGCCTTAATTAAGGTACAGCCCCAGCATTTGCCTGGTGTGAAAATGGGAAACCATGGAAAACCATTTTCAGGGCTGCCGATAGTGGGATTCGAATCTACTATCTCCCGGATGCAAGCTCACAGCCGCGCGCCTCTACACGCACGGCCAACTCGCCCGGTCAAGCAGAAAGTGGCTGTTAGAAACAATATTGTGCGGAAGCTAACTGGAACATCTTGGGGAGCACAACCAGACACAGTGAGGACATCTGCCCTTTCGCTCTGCTATTCTGCAGCTGAATACGCATGCCCGGTGTGGTACAAATCTTGTCATACCAAAGCAGTTGATGTAGCACTCAACGAAACCTGCCGCATTATTACTGGATGTTTGAGACCTACACCTTTGGAAAAAGTGTATTGCCTTGCAGGGATAGCACCTCCCGATATCCGCCCTGAAGTGGCAGCCAAGAAAGAAAAGAGAGAGGTGTTGACATCGGAAGCCCACCCTTTGTTTGGATATGAGCCACCACGCCAGCGGCTTAAGTCTAGGAAAAGCTTCTTGAGAGCAACCGAAACACTTGCAGGAACAGCGCAGCAAGCAAGAATTCAAGAATGGCGCGTCAGGAGTCAACATACGAGGATCAGTCAATGGATGACCCCAAAAGAGGAACTCCCTCCTGGCCATGTCACAGATTGGGTGAATTGGAGAGCACTGAACAGACTGCGCTCTGGTGTTACGTGGTGCAGGGTAAACCAGAAGAAATGGGGTTTCGAAATGGACAGTACCTTGTGTGTTTGTGGAGAAGAGCAGACCACAGCCCATTTGCTGCAATGCAGTTCATGCCCATTCAGCTGCACAACAGAAGACCTGGTTAAAGCGAAGCCAAATGCACTTGATGTTGCAAGGTTTTGGGCTCACATAGTTTAATGTGGCTCTTCGCCATTGAAGTATTTATATTATGTTTTATGTGTTTCTTTATCTTTAATTTTAAACTTATGTATGCATCTGACACGATATAAATAAATAAATAAGCTCTATGCCCTTGAAATATACAAATATATTAACAAAAACATAAATATAATTGAGAACATTAAAAACGAATATTCAACTCGCAGTAAGATGTACCGCAGTTGCATGTTATACAAACCCAAACTTAGCAAAACAAAACGCCGTTTCTTGCATTTCATTCCATTCCAAAAATCTTTACCGTCCTTTCAGGTTTTTCACCAACTACTTCATTAAGCAAGAAAATGAGCCTGAAGCGTATTAAATCATTTGTCATGAATAATAAATTTTTTATTGAGGAAATAACTAAATGAAAATATCACGTCATCATATTCCATTTCTATTCGATGGTCCACCATTGCTGTTGATCATACGCATCATTCACTCATACTGGTACTTCAGGCATCATTGTTAAATATATTTATTTCTTTATAATTAACATTCTAAATTACAACACTCAAGGTTTCACCTTACAAGGTATTATACTAATATCCTACCGCGACTCTGTTGAAGTTGGTGTGATTTTATTATTATTATTATTATTATTATTATTATTATTTAATATGGGAAAGAGATAGTTACAATTTTAATTTTTAAAGTATTAAGCTTATTAGTCCGCCTCTGTGGTGTAGTGGTTAGTGTGATCAGCTGCCACCCTCGGATGGTGGGGATTGATTCCCGGCTCTGCCGTGAACTTTGAAAAGTGGTACTACTGCTGAAACGGGGTCCACTCAGCGCGGCAAGGTCATATGAGTAGAGGGTGTTTCGATTCTCATCTCAGCCATCCTTGAAGTGGTTTTCCGTGGTTTCCCACTTCTCGTCTAGGCAAATGCCGTGATGGTACCTAACTTAAGGCCACGGTCGCTTCTTTCCCCTCTTCCTTCCAATCTTGACATTTCCCCCACAAGGCCCCTGTTCAGCATAGAAGGTGAGGCCGCCTGGGCGAGGTACTGGTCCTCCTCCTCCCCAGTTGTATCTCCCGACACAAAGTCTCACGCTCCAGGACACTGCCCTTGAAGGGGTAGAAGTGGGATCTCTCGCTGAATCCGAAGAAAAACCAACCCTGGATAATAAACAGATTAAGAAAGAAAGAAAGAAAGAAAGAATTAATTGAATATTTTATAGATACTCGGTAATACTGAACTTAAACATACAGTCACACTCACATGCACGTATATTCATCAATATCCGTAAGATGCCGTTCCGAAATTTTGCTACTAAAATTCGACAACTGTTTAATCTTCACTCCATGCTTTCAGACATGTGAATCTCCATACAAAGTTGTTTCAGTAATCATCTTCTCGTTCTACTCCTTCTTATTCTTTTTATACCTTTTTCCCCACAGAAGTGGGTTCGCTGGTGTGAAGTTGCGTAAATGTGGCCCTGTTTTACGGCCGGGTGCCCTTCCTGACGTCAAGTATCTGTGGAGGGATGATATGTTATCACTATTGCGTGTATCTGTGGTGGTTGGTAATGTGGTGTATTGTCTGAATGTCTGTCTGTTAGGTCATCAGCCCAGAGGCTGGTTGGATCCTCAAATAGCACCACCAAAGGTTATGCGGTTATAAGGAAACCCCCAAAACCAATGGCAGCACCAAAATGAGGCGTACTAGGCAAGATGAGGAGTGAGGTAGTTTGCCATTGCTTTCCTCACTGGGTCAGAAAGTACTATTGCAGCACGACTGACCCTATGAGCAGCACCTTTCATAACACTCAGATGCACTAGCCATGCTCTGAACGTCATTACTCAGCACTGCCCATACCCCAGCAGCTTCCATATTGTCACAGCCATGGATGTTGACTGGAATATGAAGAGGAAAGTGATGCGACAAACACCCAGTCCTCGAGTCAGAAGAATTAATGAGATTGGATTAAAATCTCCGACCCAGATAGGAATCGAACGCAAGGCCTCAACAATGACCGTTCAGCCGAGGAGTCGGGCTGTACAGTATGTAGAGCATATATATTCCTTCTGTGTCTAAGATGGTCTTGCTAAAACCACGGAAAAAGAGCAGATAAACTCAGTATAGAGATAAAACTCTTTATCTTGTATTTATTTTGAAGATAATTCTGAAGGCGCTAGTATCTTATCATATACAAATAGATCAATGGTACTCAAACAACAGTGACAGAGCCACCTGACATGGTGCACTAAGCACCAGCGCTAACACAAAAATATTACAAGCAGTTCCTTGAGAGACTTTTAATGCTGAAAAGATTTCTTAGCAGAAAAAGTAGGGTTCCCCATAGTAGGAAAAAGATAAAATTAAGCAATTTCGTCAATTTTGCCGAAAGTTGAAGGTATAAAGGGCCCGGAAAGGTTTAAAATTGTGAATCATGGATACCTCTATCAAACTAAAAATCTACAGCCTGTTTCCAGTCATTCGACCGGGTCAGGAATGAAATGAATGAAACCCCCATCTAGCGGCGAGGATAGGAACTGTGGCGGCTGCCGAAGCCTGTCACACTCCTCTGGGGCGATGATTGATGAATGACAGATGAAATGAAATGATATTGGAGAGTGTTGCTGGAATGAAATATGACGGGGAAAACCGGAGTACCTGGAGAAAAACCTGTCCCACCTCCGCTTTGTCCAGCACAAATCTCACATGGAGTGACCGGGATTTGAACCACGGAACCCAGCGGTGAGAGGCCGGCACGCTGCCGCCTGAGCCATGGAGGCTTCTCTATCAAACTAAAAACACAAAAGAATTGAAAATCACTTCCGGATAGCAACGGGAAACTACCTCACTCCTCATTTCCCTAGTACGCCTCTTCAGTGATGCCTAGGCCATCTATGACAGCTGATGGCGGAGCTGTTGAGGATTCAACCAGCCTTCGGGCTGAGGAATAAACATTCATCCGGCCTAAATGCAGTTCCAGAAAAACAGCCTAAAATCGCTTGTTTCTTTACTCGATTTCTTTTTTATTCAAATCCTAGCCACATTAAATTATTTACATAATTATTTCTGATGTGTGTTCCTTGGTTCAATACGCTCAGGCGTTTCTTTATTTTTTGAAAAATGTTCACACCGGATGTAGTTATAAGGGCTTAAGTGAAACTCTGCATTGACTCACATTATCGCTCGTAGTGGTGCTTAGGTGAAAGAATGCATTGACTCACATTAGCGCTCGTACTGGTGCTTAGGTGAAATAATTCATTGACTCACATTATCGCTCGTAGTGGTGCTTAAGTGAAAAAATGCATTGACTCATAGTAGCGCTCGTAATGGTGCTTAAGTGAAAGAATGGATTGACTCACATTAGCGCTCGTAGTGGTGCTTAAGTGAAAAAATGCTTTGACTCATAGTAGCGCTCGTAATGGTGCTTAAGTGAAAGAATGCATTGACTCACATTATCGCTCTTAGTGGTGCTTAGGTGAAATAATTCATTGACTCACATTAGCGCTCGTAGTGGTGCTTAAGTAAAAGAATGCATTGACTCACATTATCGCTCGTACTGGTGCTTAAGTGAAAGAATGCATTGACATACAGTAGCGCTCGTAGTGATGCTTAAACCGAGCTCGATGGCTGCAGTCACTTAAGTGCGGCTAGTATCCAGTAATCGGGAGATAGTGGGTTCGAGCCCCACTGTCGGCAGCCCTGAAGATGGTTTTCCGTGGTTTCCCATTTTCACACCAGGCAAATGCCGGCGCTGTACCTTAATTAAGGCCACGGCCACTTTCTTCCAATTCCTAGGCCTTTCCTATCCCATCTTCGCCATAAGACATATATGTGTCGGTGCGACGTAAAGCAAATAGAAAAAAAAAAGTGGTGCTTAAATGAAAGAATGCATTGACTCACATTACCGCTCGTAGTGGTGCTTAAGCGAAAGAATGCACTCACATTATCGCCCGTAGTGGTGCTTAAGTGACAGAATGCATTGACTCACAGTAGGGCTCGTAATGGTGCTTAAGTGAAAGAATGCATTGACTCACATTATCGCTCGTAGTGGTGCTTAAGTGAAAAAATGCACTGACTCACATTATCGTTCGTAGTGGTGCTTAAGTGAAAGAATGCATTGACTCACATTATCGCTCGTAGTGGTGCTTAAGTGAAAAAATGCACTGACTCACATTATCGTTCGTAGTGGTGCTTAAGTGAAAGAATGCATTGACTCACATTATCGCTCGTAGTGGTGCTTAAGTGAAAAAATGCACTGACTCACATTATCGTTCGTAGTGGTGCTTAAGTGAAAGAATGCATTGACTCACATTATCGCTCGTAGTGGTGCTTAGGTGAAAGAATGCAATGACTCACATTAGCGCTCGTAGTGATAGAAAAAGTCAAACTGCTAATCTAATTGACCGAATAATGATGATTAAGAAAATGACTGCAAATTTTAGGAATAAAAATAGCGCGTGGTCTCCGGAGAAGCCTGGTGCAGGTCTTTTGATTTGTCACCCATTGGCGACCTGCGCGTCGTGATGAGAATTAAATGATGTCGAAGACGGCACCCTGCCGGGAATCGAACTCGGCACCCCTGTGACCAAAGGTCAGCACGCTATCCATTTATCTATTGAGCCGGACATTTTTAGTAATAAAAAAAAATATATTCACATACATTATTATATTTTATTTACCTAAAATTCGTAGCTCATATCCCTAGGATGTTTTCAACATTTGCTTGACTAAAGGGTTAGAACTGTGGATTTTTCATCATCATGTTATTGACTCTGGGCGTATGTAACTACTTGTACGGTTTATGGAGACGCCGAGGTGCCGGAATTTAGTCCCGCAGGAGTTCTGTTACGTGCCAGTAAATCTACCGACACGAGGCTGACGTATTTGAGCATGGCTGGACTGAGCTAGGATCGAAAGTGCCAAGTTGGGGTCAGAAGGCCAGCGCCTCAGCCGTCTGAGCCACTCAGCCCAACTATGGATTTTTAACAAACAAGTTGTTATTGTTGTTGTTGTTTTCTGAGTCATCAGTCCATAGACTGGCTATTGCATTTCTTCATGCTAATCTATTTTTTGTTATGTTTTTCCTTTCTACGTAAGTACGGCAATCTACATCTACTCTAATCCGTTTGTCATTTTCATACTTTGGCGTACTTTTATGTTCCTTACCGCTTCCCTAGGCCTTTGCTGGCAAGTTGTGGTGTTTACAGTGCGCTGTGTCTTCTGGTATGGGCTAGAATAAATTTGCTACTTTCATTGACCTGTCTCAGTCTTAATCTTGGCTTTGACAATATGAAAGTGGCTGAGGTATGAGTGACGCTAGTAATGCCATTCCTTATGCAGCCAGTCCCTGCTATGAATGGTGTGAAAATGTCGCTCATAGGGTCGGTTGGCGCACGCATTTCAGTGGGCTTGGCAGACTGATGTGCAGTAGCAACGCCTGGCTCAGTGAGGAAAGCAACGGCAAACAATCTCACTCCTCATTTCCCTAGTACGCCTCTTCAGTGACACCTGGGCCATCTATGACAGCTAAGGGTGAACCTGTTGAGGATCCAACCAGCCTTCGGGCTGAATACCCAACATACAACGTACACCGCTTCCCTAAAGAACTAACTGAACAAGTCCTGGATGTCACAAAACGTATCACATCGGTCTATTTCTTCTTCTGGTAAAATTTCGCCAAATCGTCCTCCACCATCAACTCGATTCAGTATTTCTTCATTTGTGATCCGATCTACTCATCTTACCTTCAGCATTCTTTTGTAACACCACATTTCAAAAGCTTCTACTCCCTTTCTTACCGCGCGAGCTATTGCCCATGTTTCACTTCCATACAACGCAACGCTTCACACAAGTCTTGCTTACGGTCCTCTCGATTTAAGTATGCGTATCAATCTTTGAAGTGATCAAATGTCTTTTCTTAAGAGAGATCTTCCTTACTTGCGCTAGCCTGAATTTTATATCATTATTATTATTATTTTTTTTTGCTAGGGGCTTTACGTCGCACCGACACAGATAGGTCTTATGGCGACGATGGGATAGGAAAGGCCTAGGAGTTGGAAGGAAGCGGCCGTAGCCTTAATTAAGGTACAGCCCCAGCATTTGCATGGTGTGAAAACGGGAAACCACGGAAAACCATCTTCAGGGCTGCCGATAGTGGGATTCGAACCTACTATCTCCCGGATGCAAGCTCACAGCCGCGCGCCTCTACGCGCACGGCCAACTCGCCCGGTATCATTAATTTTATATCGTTGATTATTCTACTACCATAGTTACAGTATTCCACTTCACTTACCTTTGTACTGTAATATTTCCTGCTCACCCTACTTTATTCAACTGCGTTCCATTACCTGTGTTTTGGGTTTATTTATTTTTCATCCTGTCCTTCTCCAAAATTGTTTCCAACTCAGCAATTTCTCCAGGGTTTACAGACTTAGGTAAAATAAGAATATCATCGGCAAATATCACAGTTTTGATTACCCCCTTAAACTGTTTCATTCATTCATTCTTTCTTTCTTAATCTAATTAACCTCCAGGATTTTGATTTTTCCCTCGGGCTCAGCGAGGGATCCCACCTTTAACGCCTCAAGAGCAGTGTCCTGGAGCGTGAGACTTTGGGTCGAGGGCATACATCCTGGGAGGACTAGTACCTCGCCCAGGCTGCCTCATCTACTATGGCTATGCTGAACAGAGGCCTTGTGGAGGGAAGGGAAGATCGGAAGCGATAGACAAGGAAGGGAGAAGGAAGCGGCTGTAGCCTTAAGTTAGGTAGGCTTACCATCCTGGTATTTGCCTGGGGAGAAGTGGGAATATACGCGAAACCACTTCGAGGATGCCTGAGATGGGAATCAAAACCCCCTCTACTCAGTTGACCTCCCGAGGCTGAATGCACCCCGTTCTAGCCCTCGTTCAACTTTTCAAATTTCATGGCAGAGCCGTAATCGAACCCGGGCCTGCTGGGATGACAGCTAATCACACTAACCACTACACCACAGAGGCGGGCGTTTTTCTTTTTCCAGATTTTTATTTGATTTCCATTGAAAAAGAGGTGGGACAAACTGCAGCAGCTCTCTTCCACTCCTTTCTTGATAGCTTATCTTGCTTACGGTCCTCGATTCTTGTTCTTAAAAAGATGCAAATATTAATAACAAATTGTGACCGGTTCCAAGATTAACTGCTATCATGCTGGTCTTTGGACCAGTGGGTCCCGGATTCGATTCCCATCCATGTCAGGAATTTTAACCTTCATTGTTTAATTCATCTGACTGGGGTATTGTGGATGTGTAACGTGTTAAACACCCGATTTCATCCTAGGTAGAGCCTGCAGTTTTTGTAAGAAACGAAAGAGTTCTTGAAGAGAACTATGTTTTTTTTTAGAAGAGAGAGCACGTGACCTAGGACTAAAAGTGATATAAACAAAACAAGTTATATGCAGACGGGAGACACAGAGGGAGTAAGAGGAAGGACCACAGTAAGATTACATGGAAAGGAATATCAGAGGGTTACAACTTTCAAATATCTAGGCTCAGTAATAACAGTGGACAACAAAACCAACAAGTGGGAACCGATGCTTTTACATCTTGCAAAATATATTTAAATCGAGAAATGTTAGCAGGAATACGAAATTAAAAGTATACACAAGAGTACTAAGATGTATAGTGATGTACGGCTCACAATGCTTGATGGTGATCACCAGAGAAGAACAGTGGCTGTTACGGTGGGAGACGAAAATATTAAGAAATGGATGGATGGAGAATAAGGACAATGTAGAGTTGCAAGGATTGTTTGGCCAGTCAGATATTGTTATTAAAATCAAGCAAGGAAGAATCAGGTGGGCTGGAAACGTCCAGAGAATGGAAGAAACCTATACTGTTAAAAAGGTCATTATAGGAATATTTGAAAGAAGGAGGAGGAGAGGAAGGCCCAGGAAAAGATGGATTGGCGATGTTGTAGACGACGTTAGAAAGATGGGAGTTAAATGCTGGAGAAGAAAAGATAAGGACTGAGATGAATGGAGACAGGTGATAAAGGAGGCCAAGGTCCTACATGGACTGTAGCGTCGACCAATAAGTAAGAGCCTTATCTCGGAGACATGCAGGTCACCCATGAGCGTCAAATAGAAAGACCTGCACAAACTGTTTATAACGACTCCGAAGGGACCGCCTATTAACGGTCGTTATAGGCGATAGTCGCACAAACCGGTTATAACGACTCCGAAGGGACAAACAGTTAACGGGCGTTATAGCCGGTAGTCGCACAAACCGGTTATAACGACTCCGAAGGGACAGCCAAATAACGGTCGTTATAGGCGATAGTCGCACAAACCGGGTATAACTACTCCGAAGGGACCGCCTATTAACGGTCGTTATAGGCGATAGTCGCACAAACCGGTCTTTTCCTTGTTACTAAAAATGTCACATCTGTAAGTTTAGGCTGCACACTTACATGGTTAATTAACAGAACAAAGTTAAAACTATAAACAAAAAAGAGCAAGTGAAATAAGTGCTGTATTTGTGGGGTAGGACGGAGAGGAATTTTTCTTCTAATCTTTACACAGTCCATACAGCAGTAGTATTTCAGCAAAATACAAAAGAATAAGTAAGCAAAGCGGTAGCAACAATGTAAATTGATCACACGGTCTTACCTAATAAATGATATGTTCTCTTTGTCGTTCCGCATTGCACAAATTGTTGAGTGTGATACACAAAATTCCTTCGCGATGCTGACGTTCAGTTTCCCCAGTTTGTAATCGCCATAATTATGTGTGACTTTTCTTCAATATTAAGCACTTCCCCTTCCTTTTGCGACATCTTCACAGCGATGCTTGCCTTGACTATGTAACAGATTGAAAATTGAAATCTACAATCTACTGAAAACAAGAGTTTGAAAATAAACTTTTCATTGTTGTCAGCAATTTCCAAATATGTAACAGACAAAAATCTACACTGGACGTTATAGTCGATGCATTTCTCCATAAATGTGATAAAAATACGCCGTTTTATCCGATATCTCGTAATAAGCGATGTCGTACTAAGAGTGTTTTTTAAATACAGTGTTTATATAGGATTTACGGGACTGTTAGTTTTCGTCGTTATATCCAGTACGCCTTTAAAAGCGAGTCGCAGTAAACGGTCTCGACTGCAAAATATGAGAAAACATTTGACTGAGTAGCCTGGGCCACATTGTTTCCATTACTGGAGCATACTAGTTGCCCAAGAAAAGGAATTATGACCGGGCGAGTTGGCCGTGCGCGTAGAGGCGCGCGGCTGTGAGCTTGCATCCGGGAGATAGTAGGTTCGAATCCCACTATCGGCAGTCCTGAAGATGGTTTTCCGTGGTTTCCCATTTTCACACCAGGCAAATGCTGGGGCTGTACCTTAATTAAGGCCACGGCCGCTTCCTTCCAACTCCTAGGCCTTTCCTATCCCATCGTCGCCATAAGACCTATCTGTGTCGGTGCGACGTAAAGCAACTAGCAAAAAAAAAAAAAAAAAAAAAAAAAGGAATTATGCTGGTAGCAGATCTATATACGAGAAATAAGAAAAGCAGCGGTCAGAATTGGCGGTACCTTTTCAGATCCGGCAAGAATGTACAAGGGCGTTCACCAAGGATGCTTTACTGTCACCAGGTCTCTTCGATGTTTTTGCTGATGCAATCCTAAACGAGACCTTGGGAAGAACATATATGGGTATAAAGGAAGCAGGTCGAGTTGTGCGCATACTGAATCAATCATCAATCACCACTGATCTGCATTTAGGGCAGTCGTCAAGGTGGCAGATTCTCTATTTGTTTTTTACCTGATCTTGTCTTAAATATTGCAATTGCAAAGAATTTGGAAATTTATTGAACATCTCCCTTGGCATATTATTCCAATCCCAACTCCTCTTCCTATGAACGAATATTTGCCCCAATTTGTCCTCTTGAATTCCAATTTTATCTTCATATTGTGAGTACTTCCTCTTAAAACAATAATCACCACCACCACCACCATCATGTTGTATACAGGGAACTTAGTATACAGTAACACAACATAAAGTTTATTGCTTCAATAGTTTTATACAGTATTTACAAGAAATATAACTAAACTTTTCTTGAAGCTTGATTAATGGCACGCAGTTAATGCTGATATTGAAAGGTAGACTGAAGGTTTGTGGCGTATATACATTTATACAAAGTGAGAGTCCTATATACACATTCAATCCTATCTTGATGAGATAGTCTGTTCCAATGAGAATGTCCTTGGATAGTCGAAAACTATCTGCTGAGTAATAACGAGTGTAACTCGTAGCGAGAGTTCGTATTAACAGGAAGCTAGTATTACGCTTAGACTTGCAAGGAACTTGCATTAATATTCTTAATTAGCAGAATGCTAAGATTGACGTCGGAGCACTGGTGAGGACTTGAAGGAGTAGCTGAATGCTTGACTCGGGGCTCGACGTGGCTACGGGGATCAGGGAAAGTGAGGCAATGTCCAGACGTGAGACCTCACGGCCAGAAATCAGTCCACCTGTTCAAACACATTTTAAAGAGGATGCCTCCGTGTCTGACTTGCGGTGTGGTCTGGTCGTTGGACACTGGGGTAGTCCTGGAGAGGCGAGGAACGTTGCTCCTTATATAGCGCTGGCTGATGTCACAGACGAGCATGCCAGGCGCAGTGCAGTCACCTCGTAAGCTCTGGAAACATCGGTGATGCGGCGGGCTGCGGAGCTTGTAGGCGCGGAGCTTTAGGTGCGGAGGACACACACAACTCATCATATTGTGATCTTTCCTACTTTTAAAAACACCACTCAAACTTATTCGTTTATTAATATAAGTCATCTCTCTACTGACATACCATTTAGTCGAGCAGCTCGTCTCCTTTCTCCTAAGTCTTCCCAGCCCAAACTTTGCAACATTTTTGTAACGCTACTCTTTTGTCGAAAATCACCCAGAACAAATCGACTGCTTTTCTGTGGGCTCGAATCAAGTAATCCTGATGAGGGTTCCATACAGTGGAACGATACTCTAGTTGGGGTCTTACCAGACTTATATGCCCTCTCCTTTACACCTTTACTACAACCCCTAAGTACCCTCATAATTGTGTGCAGAGATCTGCACCCTTTATTTACAATACCGTTTGAAATTTGTAGACGGTCAAGCCATTCTAGCAGGTAGCCGTAGTGCCTGCAAAAGTATAACCCTAAGAATATCCGAATTGACCGATAAATATAGGATGAAAATCAATACAGTATTTAAAAAAGTGACGGTAGGTGAATCAAAGAAAGACATCAACATTTCCATTCATGATGAAATACTCGAATAGATATCTTCCTTCCAATACCTGGGAGGAATATAATCCGAGGGTGGCTACTGTCAAAAAGATGTAAAGGTGCGGCTTTGAATGGTAACAGCACCAGGTTCGAACCTGGCTCAGTTCAGTGGCATTTGAGGTGCTCAAATACGTGTCGGTAGGTTACTATTACGTAAATGAACTCTTATAGGTCACAATTCCGGCATCTCGGCGTCTCCGAAGGCCATGGAAAACCGTTAGTGGGACGTAAAAATAATATTATTATTTTTAAAATAGGGTACCAGAAAATATTGACCAGCTGCACACTGAGCCTAGAGTTCAGGAAAATATTTGGCAAGGTATTTCTTGGGCCATTGGGTTTTACACTGTGGAGAAACATTCAGCCTTGAAGTGCTCTGTTGGAGGTGCCTGGTCAAGAAGAATCCCTCGAAAGATCGAGTCACAAATACGGTACGGCTGTACTCAATCCAATTGGCGAAGGCCAAGTACTTCTCGGACGCCGCGCCTGGATTGGGCACCCACTGCGACACGGAGGCATACCATGAGACATGATGGACGGTTGTTTATGTTATCTCAAAACAGCCACTCTTTAAGATGTCTTAGTATTAAACTAGGGTAGCGAAATATTATATCCATAGACAACAGACTGGGGGTCCGACTCCCGAAAAGAAAAAGAAAAAAAACCTCTTCGGCTGAATGGTCAGCGTTGATGCCTTCGCATCAGAGGGTCACGGGTTCGATTCCCGGCCGTGTCGGGGATTTTAATCACGTCTGATTAATTCTTCTGGGTCGGGGATTGGGTGTTTGTGTTTGTCCCAACACACTACATTATCAAACACCATAAAAACACGCAGCAGTGAATACAGCCCTCCACATAGGGTTGGGCATCAGGAAGAGCATCCAGCCGCAAAACGGGACCAAATGCACATGTTCGACACAGTTCGCACCCGCGAGCCGACAGATGTGGGAAGAGCGGAAGAAGAAGACTAGAGGGCAAGAAACAGAAAAGGGGCCCATAGACGAGCAATATTATTGCGCAATATCGGGGTTTGTGCAATATAATTGATAGTGTGTATTTAATATTGCAGGGTTGTGCAATATATTGTACGAAATCAATAGTAATATTGCGCAAATCACAAAATACTGTGTCGTGTGTTGGCAATATTGTGCAATATCGCGTCCTCCCGCCAGTTGGTATCAACAAGTGGAGGAGAACGTATCGTGATGTCAGACAAACAGGTAGTGAAGAAGTTTATTTTGGAGCTTATCGAAGCCTTCCAGCTCTATGGGACGTTAAGAGCAAAGATTACAGTAATCGCGTTTAAAAAAAAAAAAGGCGAACAGAACGAGGTGCTTATTAAGAAATATCGCGAAAAATACCCGAACGCCGACAAGCAAGAAGTTATTTTTTTTTAAAAATCTGTTCTCTGCGTACAAACTTCCGGAAGGAAGTGAAGCGGCATCGTGATACAGAAAAGAGTGTTCACCAAACAAAATACCGGCATGGACTCACCATACATTGCCTCGCATATTGTACGTCTATGACCGCTTTTGCACAATATTTTGCACAACCAGAAATATTATATCCACACGATTCTATTTATTGCACAAACCGATTGTTGTGCAATAATATTGTATGTCTGTGGGCAGCTAACAATATATTGTACAATCCATTTTGCGCAATAATATTGTACGTCTATGGGCCCCTTTTTTTTATTTTAAGGAAGGAAATCTGCTCTTACATAGAACAAGTGAAGCAAAAAGTGGGAGTTCGCACTTTTGGACAGTTAAAGAAGAGGGCTCTCTGTCGTTAGACTTGGAGGGTGGTCATCAGAGGAGCAAACCAGCCAGAAGGATCAATGGACGGTTTATGCCGCTCGCTCGTAGACTGGATGTTTATGTTCGTCTTGACACACCGTTCTTCTTAACCTTTAGTTTTTTATGCTGTATTTCACGAAATATATTAAGCAAACTTTGACAACGTGGACTACAGTACCTGGAATTTAAGATATTTTACTGTAGAACTAGATGTTCTTGAAAATGAAAATCCACAACCTGTTTTCAGTCATTTGACTGGGTCAGGAATGGAATGAATGAAGCCCCAATCTAGCGGCGAGGATAGGAATTGTGCCGGCTGCCGAAGCCTGTCGCACTCCTCTGGGGCAATGATTAATGAATGACAGATGGAATGAAATGATATTGGAGAGTGTTGCTGGAATGAAATTTGACAGGGAAAGCCGGAGTACTTCTTCTTCTTCTTCTTCTTCTTCTTCTTCTTCTTCTTCTTCTGTTTACCATCCAGGGTCGGTTTTTCCCTCGGACTCAGCGAGGGATCACACCTCTACCGCCTCAAGGGCAGTGTCATGGAGCTTCAGATTCTGGGTCGGGGGATACAACTGGGGAGAATGGCCAGTACCTCGCCCAGAGGCGGTCTCACCTGCTGTGCTGAACAGAGACGTTGTGGGGGGATGGGAAGACTGGAAGGGATAGACAAGGAAGAGGGAAGGAAGTGGCCGTGGCCTTAAGTTAGGTACCATCCCGGCATTTGCCTGGAAAAGAGGTGGGAAACCACGGAAAAACACTTCGAGGATGGCTGAGGTGGGAATCGAACCAACCTCTACTTAGTTGACCTCCCGAGGCTGAGTGCACCCCGTTCCAGCCCTCGTACCACTTTTCAAATTTCTTGGCAGAGCCGGGAATCGAACCCGGACCTCCGGGGGTGACAGCTAATCACACTAACCACTACACCACAGAGGCGGACAGGTGTAATTGTACGGGTTAGAAATGAGAAGGAAAATGCCATGGTCTTGAAAAAGGTACCATCCCGACTTTTTTTTAATTTTACGTCGCACCGACGCAGATAGTTCTTTTGGCGACGATGGGGTAGGAAAGGGCTAGGAGTGGGAAGGAAGCGACTGTAGCCTTAATTTAGGTACAGCCCGCCATTTGCCTGGTGTGAAAATGGGAAACCACGGAAAACCATCATTAATACCTATTTCTGTTCTCATAGCCTGTATGATAAAACAGTAGAAGACATAAATGATCGGAAATTGTATTCTCTTTAACTTTTGTTACGTAGTATTCATTAATAGGATCAGAGAGAGCGACAGGTGGAAAACACTTATTTACAAATGTACTGCTAGATTTTCATCTAGTTGCTACAGGATACAGTATATTAAAATGATTGAACATTGACAATCTGTTGTGAACACGTTTTCATTTAGATTTGACCTGGTAAATTATTTCTTTCTTTCTTAATCCGTGTCCGCCTCTGTGGTGGAGGCCTGGGTTCGATTCCCGGCTCTGCCACGAAATTTGAAAAGTGGTACGAGGGCTGGAACGGGGTCCACTCAGCCTCGGGAGGTCAACTGAGTAGAGGTGGGTTCTATTCCCACCTTAGCCATCCTGGAATTGGTTTTCCGTGGTTTCCCACTTCTCCTCCAGGCGAATGCCGGGATGGTACCTAACTTAAGGCCACGGCCGCTTCCTTCCCTCTTCCTTGCCTATCCCTTCCAATCCTCCCATCCCTCCACAAGGCCCCTGTTCAGCATAGCAGGTGAGGCCGCCTGGGCGAGGTACTGGTCATACTCCCCAATGATGATGATGATGATTCTTAATCCGTTTACTGCCGGGCTGAGTGGCTCAGACGGTTAAGGCGCTGGCCTTCTGACCCGAAGTTTGCAGGTTCGATCCTGGCTCAGTCCGGTGGTATTTGAAGGTGCTCATATACGTCAGCCTCGTGGTGGTAGATTTACTGGCACATAAAAGAACTTCTGCGGGACTAAATTCCGGCACCTCGGCGTCTCCGAAAACCGTAAAAAAGTAGTTAGTGGGACGTAAAGCAAATAACATTATTATTAATCCGTTTACCCTCCAGGGTTGGTTTTTCCCTCGGACTCAGGGAGGGATCCCACCTCTACCACCTCAAGTGTCAAGGGCAGCGTCCTGGAGCGTGAGACTTTGGGTCGGGAATAAAACTGGGGAGGAGAACCGGTACCTCACCCAGGTGGGGCCCCACCGGCTATGCTGAACACGGGCCTTGTGGGGGGGATGGGAAGATTAGAAGGAAGGACAGGCAAGGAAGAGGGAAGGAAGTGGCCGTGGCCTTAAGTTACGTACCATCCCGGCATTTTCCTGGAGAAGATGTGGGAAACCACGGAAAACCACTTCGAGGATGGCTGAGGTGAGAATCAAACCCCCTGTACAGAGTTGATCACTCGTACCACTTTTCAAATTTCGTGACAGAGCCGGGAATCGAACTCGGGTCTCTGGGGGTGCCAGATAATCACACTATCCAGTATATCCACTACACCACAGAGGTGGACGGTAAATCACTTTCCCTTCTCATTTATTCACATAAATGTGGTGGTGTTTGACGGCCACGGAGTCGGCTATGATGCTTTCCATAATCAACATTAGATCTTGACGTGAACTTGGGCCACAGATTGTTACATAGATATTTGAGAATTACATTTTAGGCCTTCCCCTGAACTACCATTATACCCAGCGTGAATAAAATTATTTATAGCCTAGGCCCTAGACTGTAGTACCTTATTCCCCGAAATTACATACCGATTTTCATTAAATTCTGTTCAGCTATTTTCTCACGATGCGTGTACATTAAATTTAAATTAAATTATAAATTGCATTGTAGTCCATGTGGTTCATATAGTACAAAACATCGTGAGACCGAACGGCTGTGGTAGTTATCTCCTCCAGTTTTCAAGAAACTGCGAGACACGCGTAGGAAACTGTATTCCAAACACTGTCTGTGGCAGCTGGCTCTGACCTGCCGTTCAACGTGGGATGATGCAATGAATTCTGTGGATTACAAAAATCTGCTCTGCTCTCCGCTGCGTTATTTAACTGCTTCGCCTGCGTCCCAATGTACGCCCTGCCTACATTGTTACCTCTCAACGGTGTCGCTCGTGTAGTTATGTGATAAGGTGTTTAGGATAATCAATTTAAAACAATTTCAATAAACAGTGTTGCCAACTTATATTTTCAAGATCCGCTAAATACTACTAAAAATCCGCTAAAATTCCGCCAAGAAATCCGATCTCACATAATAATAATAATAATAATAATAATAATAATAATAATAATAATAATAATAATAATAATAATAATAATGATGAAATGGCGTATGGCGTTTAGTGCCGGGAGCGTTCCAGGAAATGTTCGGCTCGCCAGGGGCAGGTTTTTTTATTTGACCTCCCGTAGGCGACCTGCGCGTCGTGATGAAGATGAGATGATGATGAAGACGACACATACACCCAGCCCCCGTGTCAGCGAAATTAACCCGCCGGTGTTGGTCTCACAGACCCATCATCATATTTCTTTTTTATAGTATGCTAATATATTTTTATTTTCAGTATTCATTATAAACACATTGCTGTCACAAAACCGTTGATGATTAACACTTACTTAAAAGTTTACAAAGCAATTCTCTAACCACTGCAAATTTACTTACAATATTTTACTTGATCAAAAAATTCAGAACTTATCAAGTCAAAATTTATAAAATCGTCATAACCTAATCTTCACGATCCAGAATGTTCACTGGAACATTCACATTTCAGTTTTACATTCACTGCGCACAAATACGGAGAGTTCAAGATACGTTAACTTTCTGTACAAACAGCACGAGTAGCGGGTCTTTTCTGACTCTACAGTGTGCACGACGTCCTCTTATATTTTCTACATTTTCACGTCCTGCTTCTGCCGTCAACCCAGATATCCTTCTTGCAGTATCTCGAATGCTCTTAGGAAGATATCTTGAGACAGCTCTTTCTCTTATTTGTTCTTCAGTTCGAAGAAAGAAGAGTTTCTTCAAAAAAAAAAAAAAAATCTGTTCCTTGCGTTAAAGCCTGTAATATTCAGTAACGCATAGAAGACCACCATTGTCCAACGTCTGATGTTTCGAGCCGTCCTTTCGTCTACACAGCCTACACCACCCTTAGCTGAATTATAGAATGTGACTATTACAGGATTCCTCTTTCCTCCTATACTTCCCTCAATTTTATCATCGCTGTGCATCGATAAGAGGAAAACCACAGTAAATTTCATCAACTGATAATGGTTCCTCCAACAATGCGACAACTCGTTCCATATCACGTGGATTGCTGACATCGTAACACTCCTTTTTCCTAGACCTACGAAGAAACAAACTCATTAGCCCAGGTCAACCCATTTTCAGTCTCACCTGTGTACTAAAATCCCATAGAACTAAGGTGAAAGACAGCCAGGCTAGCTAAACCACGGATTTGGACAAGACGCTAAGATATAATCACCCTATAATCTTCTTTATGTACACGGTTAAAATTGAAAGACAAAAATGCTTATGATAAAAAAACTTACACGACTGCACGGGTTGGGTCTCACAGGCTCACAGAGCACTTTAACTTATCCACTGCTCACGTAATAAAGCAATCACTTCCACGTTCGTCTGCAGGAATACTACACCGGTGATAAAAGGAAGGTAGCAGAAGCCGGGAGTATGCAGCTATCACCGTCTATCAGAAAATGTTGGAAATACCAGCGCATGGGTCTCACAGACCCAAACCGTGCATTGGCGGGTTAACCGACCATGCCGGGAATTGAACCCGGGACCCCTGTGACCAAAGGCCAGCACGCTAACCATTTAGTCATGGAGCCGGAAATAATAATAATAATAATAATAATAATAATAATAATAATAATAATAATAATAATAATAATAATAATAATAATAATAATAATAATAATAATAATAATAACACATACATACATACATACATACTGTTGTATGTCCGGCGCTCCCTTCTCGCTCCGCCAGCCAGCTGCACGCGCGCCTGTGTATCATTCTGCTAGCTTCGACGCGCAGCCCTCAGTGCGCGTGCCTGACCATCGAGTGTACTATAAATAGGAGCTCCCTGCCTGCTCACTTGCCCACTTGCCCCGGTGTCCAGCTCCAGAATACACCCTACGTCGAGCACGGAGGCTACTCCTCTTGAAAATGTGCTTCGACCAGGTGGACTGAATTTCTGGCAGTACGAGGTTTCACCTCTGGTCACCGCTCCCTTACCTGTTTCCGCTGCCTATGTTCTGTAATTCTTTTACAAGCCATTTTCATTACCTAATTTATGCAAGCTCCCTTAGTTTCGCTAGGTGGAATTTCTTCAATCAATTGAACTTGCTTTTTAGGAATTCAGGCACTTCAACAAACAAGGACTCTCAAAGACATTTATGTTAGTGTGCCAGATAGTTCTCGACTATCAACGTGTCAATTCACAAAGACTATCTTTTCAAGATAGAAGTGTATATAAAGACTGCAAACCTGTACATATTGTATAAAGACAGACTTTTCTCAAGATTCAATATTCCTTTTTGCTTCAAAATAAATTTCTGTTATTCGTGTAAATATCATAAAGTGAAGCAATAAAAGTTGTGTTTTGTAAACTTCAACCTTGGTTACAACACAACTCTATGGCGACGAGGTAAAAACAGCAACAGCCTACAATTCTTCGACCCCAGTTGCCAACTCTATGGCGACGAGGTAAAAAAGCAACCACCTACAATTCTTCGACCCCAGTTGCCAACTCTATAGCGACGAGGTAACCACGACACTACAATTCAACAGGCCCAGTTGTCAACTCTACGGCGACGTGCTAAACAACAACGACACTCCAACCAGTTCTGACACACAGCTTACCTTACTCATTCTTGCACGCATCTCGCAATGGCTACTGCGGAACAACTCGCTACGGTCTTCCAAGCCTTACAGCAGCAACAACAACAGTTTATGCAACAACAACAGGCAGCATTAATTCAGGCTATTCAAGCTATTTCTGTCTCTACCCAGCCATCAGCTATTCCTCCGTTCTCTGCTTTTGATCCGGCTAAGGAAGAATGGTCAGTTTATTTAGCCCGTTTACAACAGCATTTCATCTGCCATTCTGTCACAGATGATCAACGCCGCCGCGCACTATTTCTTAGTTCGGTTGGCAATGCTACGTGTGAATTACTACGTAAATTAAGTCCGGAAGAACACTTATCTGAGGTACCCTTCACGCAGCTCCTGGCCCGTCTCACGGAACACTATGCCAAAGCTCCTCACATAGTGGCTGCTCGCTATAAATTTTTTCAGAGCAGAAAGCAACCCCATCAGACACATACTGAATGGATAACTGAATTGCGTGGTCTAGCTAAACCCTGCCAGTTCATCTGCTCCAAGGACGGTTGTGGTTCATCCTACACTGATTCTCTCATTCGGGACATGATAATTTTACATACTCCTGAAGACAAAATACGTTTTGACGCTGTCAAGCAGAGTAACCCTTCTTTAGAAGACGTCCAGCGTATTGCTACGGTTTATGAGCTTACTACCAAGACTGCCGCAGCCATAGCTTCTCCACACGAAGTTGCACAAGTCTCGCCTCAGGCCCGCAAGTCCTCTGCTACAGTGAACCGTACGGATAAGGCGCTCTCCACCAAGCATTCTCGCCAGGTTCCCTCTCGTAATGCTACACGGAAGCCCAATTCTAAAAGCACCTCGAAACTCCTGCCTTCCTGCCGAGGTTGTTTCAAGCATCATGAACGTCGTGACTGTCGTTTTTTTCAAAGCTACTTGTGAACGATGTAATAAACTTGGACACATTAAGACTGTCTGTCAAAGTTCGCTCCGCCCTGCTAAGACTACTGCAACACGCCGGAAGCATATACAGCCCCGCCAAGACATGGAAGTTGATCAGATCAATCTTATTCTTCCCACAAAGGATTCTCACAAAATCATCATTCCTCTCTCATTCTCTGATCGATCTGTCGATTTTCAATTAGATACTGGATCACCTGTCTCTATTATTAACCTGACTACCTACCACGACTTAGGTTCACCTTCATGCTCTCCAGCTGACATCCAGCTCGTGACATTTAACAAGAAGAAAATTGACATCAAAGGTCAAATCAAGCTTCAGGCTAGTTATAAAGGAATTCAGAAGGCCATTCCTCTTCTCGTAGTTAACAACTACACTGCATCAAACATTATGGGCATGGATCTATTTAACTTATTTGGTTTCCAGATACATGACAACATTAACGTCGTATCTACATTACATCCTACTTCTGACGTTACCGCTCTCCTAGCGCAGTTTCCTGAAGTCTTCGACTCTCAGCTCGGAACAGCCAAAGACTATACAGCTCACATACAGCTGAAATCCGGAGCTAAGCCTCGCTTCCTCAAATCACGTCCAGTACCCCTAGCACTTCAAGACCAGGTCACGAAAGAATTAGAAAGATGGATACAAACTGGAATTGTTGTACCAGTTACTTCTAGTCAATGGGCTACTCCACTCGTGGTAATCAAGAAACCTGATGGTAATGTTCGACTTTGTGGCGATTTTCGATCTACAGTCAACGCACAACTCGACACAGATATCTTTCCTATTCCACGTCCAGAAGACTTATTCCGTCGTCTCTCTGGTGGACAATTCTTCTCTCGAGTTGATCTTAAAGAAGCATATCTCCAGCTACTTTTAGACGAAGAATCTAAGAAATTTCTCACACTCAACACTCCTCTCGGACTGCTCCAGCTCCAGCGGCTCCCATTCGGTGTTTCATCCTCAGCGGCTATTTTTCAGCGCTATTTGGCTCAACTCACCGCCTCCATTCCCGGTTGTGCTAACTACCTGGATGATATTATTGTTACTGGAAAAGATCATCAGGAACATCTAACCAATCTACGCCTCCTTCTCCAGAAATTGAAAGACAATGGCCTACGAGCGAATCTCGCTAAATGTACCTTCTTTCAACCTCAAGTTCACTACCTAGGACACATACTTGATAAGAATGGAATTCGTCCTAGTACACAGAATGTCTCAGCGATAGTAAACATGCCAGCACCTCAGAACCTCAAGCAGCTTCAGTCCTTCATCGGCAAAGCGAACTATTATAATAAGTTCATTCCACGCTTCGCTACAGTAGCAGCTCCATTAAACGCTCTACGTAAAAAAGGTGTTAAGTTTCAGTGGACTCCGCAATGCCAACAGGCATGGAAAACAATCAACAACGCCTTAATTCAAGCTATACAACTCACTCATTTTCAGCCCGACAAGATCATCACGCTAGCTACTGACGCTTCAGACTACGGTGTCGGTGCCGTTCTCTCCCAGAAGGATCGTCATGGACAAGAACGCCCCATTGCCTTCGCTTCGAAAACACTTAATGACCATCAACGTCGATACTCACAGATAGAGAAAGAAGCTTTAGCCATCATCTTTGGTATTCGCCGTTTCAATGAATATCTCTATGGCAACCATTTCCTGATCATTACCGATCATAAGCCTCTCGTACACTTATTCCATCCTGGTAATAAGATCCCAGAGAATTCCCTCAGAAAGCTTCAAAGATGGTCCATGTTCCTTTCTGATTATTCCTATCAGATTGTATATCGAGCCACATCCCAGCATTGTAATGCTGATGCCCTCTCCCGCTTACCCGTTGGTCCTGATACTACCTTCGATTCTCAAGAATCTGAATGTCTTCAGTTGGACATAGAACTTGAAGATACTGTATCCAGTTTTCCTATTGATGCTACCTGCATAGCTAAAGCTACGGATAAGGACAGTACACTTGCTACTGTACGTACTTACATCCGCAACGGTTGGCCTCTTCAGAGCACACTTCCTGCCCACCTGGCACCTTATCATCGTATGCAGCATCGTCTCACGACTCGTGCCGGAGTTGTATTACTAGAAGCAGGCACCATCTTCCGAGTGGTTATCCCACTTAGCCTACAGAAACAAGTTCTCGAATTATTACACCAAAGCCATTGGGGTATCTCCAGAACAAAGCAACTCGCCCGTCAACACTGCTACTGGCCCGGTATTGATGCCGCCATTGAAAAGCTAATACGTCATTGTGAGCAATGTCAAACGAATCAGAACGCCCCGTCTTCTGATCTTGCTTCATGGCCTCCTGCTACTACTCCATGGGAACGAGTTCACATCGATTTCGCAGGTCCTTTCCTCAATTCCATGTGGTTAATAGTCATCGATTCACTGTCAAACTTTCCATATGTAGTGGATATGCATTCGACTACTACAACCGAAGCTACCATTCGTGCTCTCCAGAAAATCTTTACTACAGAAGGTTTACCGCAAGTACTCATTTCAGACAACGGACCTCAATTTACAGCTACTGCTTTTCAGAACTTTTGTACACATAATGGCATTCGTCATATCCTAGCACCACCTTTTCACCCTCAATCTAATGGTGAAGCTGAACGCTTCATACAAACATTTAAAAGAAGTATGAAGAAAGCTGTCTCTTCAGGCTTAACTAAAGACCAAGCCTTGCTCCAACTCTTAAACAACTACAGAACTCTACCCGGCGCTGATAATATCACTCCTGCACAGAAGCTCCATGGACGACCTCACAGACCTTTACTTTCTCTGTTACAGCCTCTTCCGACCCAGCATAAGACCTCACCAACGAAGTTCTCCCTCAACGACAAGGTCTACACCAGGACATTCAAATCCAACCCACTCTGGATACCTGGAGTCATCTGCAGATCTTTGGGTCATCGTCTATATGAGATACAGACTACGGAGAAACGTATCTGCCGCCATCAAGATCAGATACGTCTGCGCTACCGCCCCTGTCCAGCTATTGATGCTATTGCTAAACCAGATAAATCTATTGCTGAACGCGCTTTAGATCATTTAATAACAATGGGTTCCTTTCAGGACGAGACAGCGCCACTCCGCCCAGTTCCAGCTCCGGACAATACAACAGAAACATCAGCAGCTCCGCCCCAGCATCGCAGTCGCCGCCAGCGCCGCCGCCGTTTCACGCCGTACCGGCGTATTTAGGAGGGGAGGGTGTTGTATGTCCGGCGCTCCCTTCTCGCTCCGCCAGCCAGCTGCACGCGCGCCTGTGTATCATTCTGCTAGCTTCGACGCGCAGCCCTCAGTGCGCGTGCCTGACCATCGAGTGTACTATAAATAGGAGCTCCCTGCCTGCTCACTTGCCCACTTGCCCCGGTGTCCAGCTCCAGAATACACCCTACGTCGAGCACGGAGGCTACTCCTCTTGAAAATGTGCTTCGACCAGGTGGACTGAATTTCTGGCAGTACGAGGTTTCACCTCTGGTCACCGCTCCCTTACCTGTTTCCGCTGCCTATGTTCTGTAATTCTTTTACAAGCCATTTTCATTACCTAATTTATGCAAGCTCCCTTAGTTTCGCTAGGTGGAATTTCTTCAATCAATTGAACTTGCTTTTTAGGAATTCAGGCACTTCAACAAACAAGGACTCTCAAAGACATTTATGTTAGTGTGCCAGATAGTTCTCGACTATCAACGTGTCAATTCACAAAGACTATCTTTTCAAGATAGAAGTGTATATAAAGACTGCAAACCTGTACATATTGTATAAAGACAGACTTTTCTCAAGATTCAATATTCCTTTTTGCTTCAAAATAAATTTCTGTTATTCGTGTAAATATCATAAAGTGAAGCAATAAAAGTTGTGTTTTGTAAACTTCAACCTTGGTTACAACACATACATACATACATAATCATTATAGACTGTTATGCCTTTCAGCGTTCAGTCTGCAAGCCTCTGAGAATTTACTAAACGTCGCCACAATCCTCGATTTGCAACTAGTGTTGTGGCCTCATTTAGTTCTACACCTCTTATCTTTAAATCGTTAGAAACAGAGTCTAACCATCGTCGTCTTGGTCTCCCTCTACTTCTCTTACCCTCCATAACAGAGTCCATTATTCTCCTAGGTACCCTATCCTCCTCCATTCGCCTCACATGACCCCACCACCGAAGCCGGTTAATGCGTACTGCTTCATCCATCGAGTTCATTCCAAAATTAGCCTTTATCTCCTCATTCCGAGTACCCTCCTGCCATTGTTCCCACCTGTTTGTACCAGCAATCATTCTTGCTACTTTCATGTCTGTTACTTCTAACTTATGAATAAGATATCCTACCCAGCTTTCGCTCCCGTAAAGCAAAGTTGGTCTGAAAACAGACCGATGTAAAGATAGTTTCGTCTGGGAACTGACTTCCTTCTTACAGAATACTGCTGATCGCAGCTGCGAGCTCACTGCATTAGCTTTACTACACCTTGATTCAATCTCACTTACTATATTACCATCCTGGGAAAACACACAACCTAAATACTTGAAATTATCGACCTGTTCTAGCTTTGTATCACCAATCTGACATTCAATTCTGTTGAATTTCTTGCCTACTGACATCAATTTAGTCTTCGAGAGGCTAATTTTCACACCATACTCATTGCACCTATTTTCAAGTTCCAAGATGTTATACTGCAGGCTTTCGGCACAGTCTGCCATTAAGACCAAGTCGTCAGCATAGGCCAAACTGCTTACTACATTTCCACCTAACTGAATCCCTCCCTGCCATTTTATACCTTTCAGCATAAGATCCATGTAAACTACAAACAGCAAAGGTGAAAGATTACAGCCTTGTCTAACTCCTGTAAGTACCCTGAACCAAGAACTCATTCTACCATCAATTCTCACTGACGCCCAATTGTCAACGTAAATGCCTTTGATTGATTTTAATAATCTACCTTTAATTCCATAGTCCCCCAGCATAGCGAACATCTTTTCCCTCGGTACCCTGTCATATGCTTTCTCTAGATCTATGAAACATAAACACAATAATAATAATAATAATAATAATAATAATAATAATAATAATAAAAGTACACAGAACAGGCCAGTTCATGAAACGGTCTTCCTTCATAGCATAAATATAAATGCTACTCTCTCACAGTTTCATTATCTGTCGTCATTCGTCAACTAAGAGATAAGTACCCTTTCCCCACGCATTACAAATTTTATAATACCATAATCTCATAACAACAAATCCATATAACATGTTTTCCTCATGTGACTGCTAGCTCCTGACAAGAAATACGGAATAGCTCGGAGACAGACTGGAGTACAAATTTTAAAAAAACATAAAATAGATAAAACGCTAAATTCCGCTATAATAAATCTAGAATTCCGTCAAAAAATCCGCTGTCCGCTAAATGATATATTTCTCCGCCGACAGTCTTCTAATTCCGCCAAATTTAGCGGAATATCCGCTAAGTTGGCAACACCGATTTCGAACCTCTCCTCATACTTGACACAAGTTACTCATCACATCACGCATAAATGAATACTCGGAACGCATAATGATGTAAGGATGGTGACGTAACGCTATCGGAGACGCTCGAGCTCGGATGAATCACCTAAACAAACATTGACACCTGCCATTAGTACAGCGTTTAGTGTGAAGACAATGGCAACGCAATAGGTGCGTATTTTATTACAATCTCATAAACAGTCCTTATCTAACTTCAAATTTTGGAACAAGCCCTTGTACGTTGCATTGATGTTCATCTTTGGACATTACAACACTAACTGCAATATGCTGTCGTGTGTATTTATTTATTTAATACAGTCTATAACTGAGCAATGCTCCAATTACAGTAGACTACAGTAAAAATTACAACCAGATAAAATAAGAACATAAAAAACAAAGGAAAAACTAATAGCAATAGTAAAACTAAGCTAAAACTAAACTAGAGACTAAAAATATTAGTAGGTTCGAACCCCTCTCTAGGCAGCCCTGAAGATGGTTTTCCGTGGTTTCCCATTTTCACACCATATAAATGCTGGGGGTGTACCTCAGTTAAGGCCACGGCCGCTTCCTTCCCATTCCTAAGCATAAGACCTATCTGCGTCGGTGCGACGTAAATCAAATTGAATTTACCGAGCTCGATAGCTGCAGTCGCTTAAGTGCGGCCATTATCCAGTATTTGGAAAATAGTGGGTTCGGGCCCCACTGTCGGCAGCCCTAAAGATGGTTTTCGTGGTTTCCCATTTTCACACCAGACAAATGCTGGGGCTGTACCTTAAATAAGGCCACGGCCGCTTCCATCCCATTCTAGCCATTTCCTGTCCCATCGTCGCCATAAGTCCTATCTGGGTCGGCGCGACGTAAAGCAAATTTAAAAAAAGAGCAAATTAAAAAAAACACTAATAGTAAAACAAAAATACAGTCCTGCCTTATACAGTGTTACAGTAACATGCACAATCATTTATAGATTATTATTCATTTAGGCCTTTGCTGGCGAGACCTAGTTTTTACAGTGCACTATGTCTTCTGGTATGGGCTAGAGCAATTTTGTTACTTTCATTGATCTGTCTCAGCTTTATCCTTGGCTTTGACAAAATGAAAGTGACTGAGGTATGAGTGATGCTAGTAATGCCATTCCTTCTGCAGCCAATCCCTGCTATGAATGGTGTGGAAATATTGCTCATAGGGTCGGTTGGTTCATGCATTTCAGTGGGCTTGGCAGACTGATATATAATAGCAACTTCTGGCTCAGTGAGGAAAGCAACGGGAAACTACCTCCTCCTGATTTCCCTCGTATGCCTCTTCAGTGATGCCTAGGCCATCTATGACAGCTGATGGCGGAGCTGTTGAGGATCCAACCAGCCTTCGGGCTGAGGACTAAACATACATACATTCATTTAGGATTCAGAACGCTACGTTATTATCTTTGCAGCAATGGCCATATTGGTAACAAAGAACACAAGTAGAAAATAATATATCTTAAGAGCACTGTTATAGTATATGTGACTATTGTATGCCGATCTGTAAATTTGTGAAGTTTTGTGCTTATTTGTAGATATACTAAGGATCACGAGGGCTGGAGTCTGACGTTTACCGCCACCAGCTAGATAAAGGTTGACTAACGTTGCTCGAAAATGTTCTGTTGCTATGGCAACGATAACAGCGATGCCACATTTAAGAAACAATCGTCACGTGTGTTGGTTTGCTCTCAGTCGCTTTTGTGATTATTATTCGGGGTGGTATTGTGTTAGTTGTTGCTGCTTAATGTATTTGAGTGTTTGTTTCCTGAATATTATTTTCCTTGTTGGTTTCTTTTCCTTGTAAGTTATTCAGTGGGTAGTTGTGCAGTTATTCTATATTTAACATGTGTATTTGTGAAGGTTATTGCCAGAAGCCGATTATTCTGGTGATTATGAAATCACGTATTTAACGGCAATGGCGTGTTCTGTCCTAAATGCTGGAATTATTAGCACGTGCTACGAAACGGGTCAAAGTTTATTGAATTGCGTTAGGCCTTTTATTAAACACTCAGTCTGTATGAAAGGGCGATGTGCCGCAGATGGAGGTAACTATGACAACGCAGTGTACTTCGTAGTTACTGCTTTCGTCGCTCAAATGTCAGACTTCAACTCTTGCGGGTCCAACTATAGTCAACCCGCCTTGAGTCAAGTGAGTTGTGATATACGCAGAAAACTATTTCGGATTGCCACTGCTATACTGTACTTGCCTCACTCCTCACTTGTCTAGTACGCCTCCTCAGTAACGCCTAGGCCATCTGTGGTGGACCTGTTGAGAATCAAACCATCAAACCAGCCTTAGGGCCGGTATTATAATAGAGGTTTAAACTGTTGGTTCAGTTTACACTTCGATTTATCTGTTAGTCGCGTATTATAAAACTTAATCTTAATTTTACCTAGAGATTAATTTTGTCCGCCTCTGTGGTGTAGTGGTTAGCGTGATTAGCTGCCACCCCCGGAGGCCCGGGTTCGATTCCCGGCTCTGCCACGAAATTTGAAAAGTGGTACGAGGGCTGGAACGGGGTCTACTCAGCCTCGGGAGGTCAACTGAGTAGAGGTGGGTTTGATTCCCACCTCAGCCATCCTGGAAGTGGTTTTCCGTGGTTTCCCACTTCTCCCCCAGGCGAATGCCGGGATGGTACCTAACGTAAGGCCACGGCCGCTTCCTTCCCTCTTCCTTGCCTATCCCTTCCAATCTTCCCATCCCTCCACCAGGCCCCTGTTCAGCATAGCAGGTGAGGCCGCCTGGGCGAGGTACTGGTCATACTCCCCAGTTGTATCACCCGACCAAGAGTCTGAAGCTCCAGGACACTGCCCTTGAGGCGGTAGAGGTGGGATCCTTCGCTAAGTCTGAGGGAAAAACAGATGATGATGATTAATTTTACTGCCACTCATCTACCGTTGAAGTTTAAGAATACATAACCTTACAACATGGCAGAACAAATGGATCTCGAAGATATTTTTGTGGTATTTGAAGAAATACTAAGCGATGATGAAGTACTGGTTCAAATTATTGAACGACCACGGGGCACCACGAGTTTTTCGAACAAGGACACGTCACCTTCACATATGGAACGAAACCGAGTTTTTAAATAGGTTTAAGCTTACAAAACAGACTGTTATAACTCTATTTCAGCAAATTGGTGCTGGAATAAAACATGCAACGAAAAGAGAGGAATGTGAAAATAACTGTTTGAACTGTTTGAATGTAAAAAGTGTAAATTTTAGAAAATAAAGTAACTCCCTTGTATTTCAGAAATCATGTTGTAGAACCCCTCAGTCATCTACTACCGTAATAGCATTGCGATTTTATGCCTCCGGTAGTATGTTCGTTACAATGGGAGATTTCGGAGGAATTCATAAAGCCACTGTTTCACGGACTATATAAATATTTCTGTACTAATTGCACAAGCAATTCTATTTCCTTACAAGTAAAATTAGGACAACATTTATTGTTTTTATCCGCCATTTTACCTACAAGAAATAAACAAAACATTATCGACAGTCACTTTTTCTCGCAAGTGACTGCTGCCAAGATCGTATATTTCCTTCTTCACCTCAGTTTAACTTAGGCCGGCCATTATAAGACTCAACATCGGTTTAAACTCAAGTTACAGTTTAACTCAATCTTCAGTTTAAACCTTCATTATAATACCGGCCCTTAGACATGAATACCCAGTATACATACATAATGCTATACTAAAAATGACAAAATTTGGGACCTACAAAAAAATTAATGTATTTTAGAAGAACACTGTGAAAGACGCGTGTAACATGAAACTTGTGGGTACTCTGTATACTAAAGATAATTTCAATAAATAATGTTTTTACAGGGTTTAAATCTTACTAATGTATTATTTTACAGCGTTATGCCCATCTGTGGAGTGCGATAGAACTTATTCAGCTGATGTTAATTTATTTCGTCTCCCAGAATCTCTTCATCAGGGCAATGGACATTTTCCTCCGTTCTTCAAGAAAATGTTTGGTCTTCGGGCGAGAGATTTGGGAAGCTCCGATCGTTTAAAAACAACATCATGCTAATAAGTTGAAGGTATATGGTGGATTGATTAAGACTGATTGTAATCAATCTCGAGAGGGTGCCTCAAGATCTTTTCTGGCTTTTATTTTACGGGCCTCCTCCTTTCTCCGTGCTTGTGAGCTATTCAATCCACTCACCAGATACTGCAGGCGGAATTATTATTATTATTATTATTATTATTATTATTATTATTATTATTATTATTATTATTATTATTATTATTATTATTATTTTGCTGGTTGCTTTACGTCGCACCGACACAGATAGGTCTTATTATTATTTTTATTATTATTATTATTATTATTATTATTATTATTATTATTATTATTTTAATCTGCTTCGTTTCGGCCGGTTGTGGACCACGTTATTTCAACCGTTTGCATCCTTGCTCTTTAATTCTTTCTTTCTTTGTCCGTTTGGGGCCGATGACCTTCGATGTTAGGCTCCTTAAAGCAACAAGCATCATCATCATCATCATCTTAGTCCGTTTACCCTCCAGGGTTGGTTTTTCCCTCGGAATCAGCGAGGGCTCTCACCTCTACCGACTCAAGGGCAGTGTCCTGGAGCTTGAGACTTTGGGTCGGGGATACAACTGGGGAGGAGGACCAGTATCTCGCCCAGGCGGTCTCACCTGCTATGCTGAACAGGGGCCTTGTGAGCGGATGGGAAGGAAGCGGCCGTGACCTTAAGTTAGGTACCATCCCGGCATTTGCCTCGAGGAGAAGTGAGAAACCACGGAAAACCACTTCCAGGATGGTTGAGAAGGGTATCGAACCCCCCTCTACTCAGTTGACCTCCCGAGGCTGAGTGGACCCCGTTCCAGCCCTCGTACCACTTTTCAAATTTCGTGGCAGAGCCGGGAATCGAACCCGGGCCTCCGGGGGTGGCAGCTAATCACACTAACCACTACACCACAGAGGCGGACATTAATTACTGTACGTAATATTTAGCTTCTTACTCGTGTACATAGATCGCTTTTATTGCCGTACTTATATTTCCTTTTACTTCATTACTTATTGTGTTCTCTTTATGCATTGCTTATTTTTTCAGTTTGTATCTTACATTTTAAGCCAACGGCCGTAGCCGTGTTGAAACACCGGATCCCGTGAGATCTCCGAAGTTAAGCAACATTGGGCGTGGTCAGGAGTTGGATGGGTTGCCACACGCTGTTGGTGGGGGGTAAGGGAATGGAGGAGCGGAAAGGAACTGGCCACCCTACCGCAAGTAAACTCCGGCTCAGGAACACCTCTGCGGAGGTTCGGACCTGCCTGCGGGCAGAACAACCCTTTATCTTACATTTTCATTATGATTTTCTCTCTTTTTATCTTTACGCACTGAATTTATTATTTTATTCTATTTTATTTGTTGAACTCTGCTTTCTTTCTTCATTATGTGTTGTCCAATTATGTAATATTTAGCTTATCTTTGGTTTTATAATAGAATAGCCTATTTCTTTTATATATGTATATGTATTATCTGTAGATTAATTATGTGGTTAAGTGTAAGAGAGGGCCACGAGCCCTAACTTCGACACTGCTAAAGTAAATAAATAAATAAATAAATAAATAAATAAATAAATAAATAAATAAATAAATAAATAAATAAATAAATAAATAAATAAAAGTAATGGAACTATTTTTCGTGAATATTTGTGTTGTACTTCGTCTCCTTTTGAACACTTGATATTTAGGATAGCAGCAGAGAGAGATCATTCTGCAAAACTTGGAAATGTCACGAACATCTGTGAGCAGATAACTGAACTAACCTACCACTCCTGCAAAGACCTTCATGGCCTGTGCAGAGATGGTTCTTTTGATATAGGACTAGTTGGTACTGATAAAAACTAATATATATATATATATAATTATATATTCAGCAGGATGTCTCATTTAATTTACGTGTATATTTTATCAGTTCAGTAATTCATTTATTTGCGTGTATTTGCATACTTAACATTTCAAAAATTTATATTTATCAGCAGAAGATTACCATAAATCCAGCCTGTCTCCGTGATCGCACAAACGCCTTTCCACAGACCATAACAAAAATACCTGATTCTGCAGCACCATGTGTTTACATACAGAACGACAATCTACGCTAAACCATTCACCATTATCGCAGCCCGACAATGGAATCTCCTAACAGTGTGTCTAACAACACAGCTTTTAAACATGCCTGTGTCGAAATACTAGGAAAACATTAATGAATCATCCAATTGCGACCTCAACATTCACACTTCATCTTAAAACAATAATCATCACCATCTTCTGTTTACATATAATGTTCTTCCTCTTCTTCATATTATTCCTTCTCTTCACTTGTCAATTGAAGGCGACATTCCGGCATCCTCTTTAAAATTCATATGTTTTTATGTACTGTACGTACAGTGTGTGTGTGTTTTGTATATATGATATGATTCTACCGTAATGTCATTAGGTTTGATTATTTTACCCATACTGTGTCATTGTTAACCTATTTCTTTTCTTCGTCCTTTTGTCGTCATTACTTTTTGCATCATTTGAAAGCACAGTAGTGTTGTTATTAACTTTGCCATGATAAACAAAACATCTTACCTTACCTTATCTTCTTATCTGATAAATAGCACCTTTTCGTTGGTCCTTTGTCATCAGATCTACTGTACTTGGTAGACAAGCTTGTACATTATAATATCTATAGATAATTCAATGTTAAGACAACAGTACTGCTCATATGACAACAGGGTTGCCATATCGAACGGCTCTGCTCAATTGCACCACGGGAAAATGGCGACACATAAATTTGTGAACCTCAGTACTTAAATTCAAAATAAGAAAGAACGGACATACGCAACACAAAAATAGTCGAGTTGTCTGCAACAGTGATAAGCTGCCAGCTATTCACAGAGTTATGGATTACGCGTTGCATTTACCAGACAGATACAAAAGGAAAATGCTGGAAGTCAACAAAGCGATGTCTGTGTCCGCCATTGTGCTTCCGAATGCATTTTTGAAACAAAAAAGGAAAGTAGTTAACTTCAATAACGCAGGGCAAAAATGCCTCATCCTTTTTCTTTCTTTCATAATGCAGTATCAAGTAAATTATAATATTCTTTTAATCACGAGGAATTACGCGTGTCTAAGAGGGAGTGTGTTCGCTGCTTGTAGATCCATAAGAGCAATACCGTTTTCTTAACATGGAATGATCTATAGAGATGTCCAATATAGACCTATTCGTTAGAGTGGGTCTACATGCCTACCCCCTTCTTGCTCAGACTGTTTTTGGATGAAAAGAATGGGACAGTGATGATCTCACAAGGAGACCTCATCAACATGTCACCACCGATCTGATCCTTTTTCAGTATACAATCAATACACGCTATGGCTTGAACTTTTACCTTTTTAAATTGTAAGGCACAACTCCCACCCAGTTCCGATAAAATGCCATTTGAATGTATTGAGAGTGATTCACAAGACCAGATCGCAACACATTCCCATCCTCGTGATTTACGAATCGAATCTCGTGTAGTAGTCGGGCACAGGCTGTAGACAATAAGATGGTCCATGATTTGCCCTTTACCACATTCGCACAGAGTGGAGTTTCAAGGAAATATTGAATACCAGCATTTTAAAAGTGATTGGACATCGATAATGAACACTTTTGATGCGGAGTGGGAGGTACAGCATTTGCCTGGTGTGAAAATGAGAAATTACGGAAAACCATCTTCAGGGTTGCCGACAGTGGGATTCGAATCTCTATCTCCCGGATGCAAGTTCACAACTGCGTGACTCTAACCGCTCCTCCAACCCGCCCGGTTTATGCCTTTGTACACTGCAACTATGTATTCTCTAGGATCTCAGAATTTAACTCCCCCTGTGAGTAGGGGCAGTAGAATAACCCACTGTATCCCTTGCCTGTCGTAAGAGGCGACTAAAAGGGGCCCCAGCGGATCTGAACTTTGGAGCTTGGGATGGCGACCACGGGGCTCTTAGCTGAGTTCTGGCATTGCTTACACTTACTTGTGCTAGGCTCCTCACTTTCACCTATCCTATCCGACCTCCCTTGGTCAACCCTTGTTCTTTTCCGACCCCGACGGTATTACGTATGCCGGTCTAGGTTGTCTTTAATTTTCATGCCCTACGCGGCCCTTGTCTTTCTTTGGCCGATAACTTCATTTTTCGAAGTGTCGGGCCCCTTCCATTTTTTCTCTCTGATTAGTGTTACATAGAGGACGGTTGCCTAATTGTACTTCCTCTTAAAACAATAATCACCACCACTCCCCACCACTGTCAGAATTTAAATTTTCTGTTTTCGCGTTTCAGAAAGAACGTTGTGCGTAGTACGATTAAGACTCTCTACTACTGAAAAAAACAGGGACATGATACTAAAAATACCACTATATATTTAAGTCTCCGAATTCTTATCCTATAATATATATTTTGGTAATACAGAGATGATGAGTTCGAATCCCACCGTCGGCAGCCATGAAGCCGGTCTTCCGTGGTCTCCCATTTTCACACCAAGCAGATGCTAGGGCTGTGCCTTAATTAAGGTCATGGCCACTTCCCACTCCTAGCCCTTTCACCAACTTTCCTCGCCGACTACCTTCCATGGGATAGTACCACGTTAAACTACTGGCAAAAACATACAATAAAATGCGTATTTGTTAATATATTTATATTTTTTTCTTTCCCATGCTTGTTTCACTTTTTAATGATATTCTATTAGAATCGTATCCATTAATGAGTCCGCCTCTGTGGTGTAGTGGTTAGTGTGATTAGCTGCCACCCCCGGAGGCCCGTGTTCGATTCCCGGCTCTGACACGAAATTTGAAAAGTGATACGAGGGCTGGAACGGGATCCACTCAGCCTCAGGAGGTCAATTGAATAGAGGTGGGTTCGATTCCCACCTCAGCCATCCTGGAAGTGGTTTTCCGTGGTTTCCCACTTCTCCTCCAGGCAAATGCCGCGATGGTACCTAACTGAAGGCCACGGCCGCTTCCTTCCCTCTTCCTTGTCTATCCCTTCCAATCTTCCCACTCCCCCGCAAGGCCCCTGTTCAGCATAGCAGGTGAGGCCACCTGGGCGAGGTACTGGTCATCCTCCCCAGTTGTATCCCACGACCCAGAGTTTGAAGCTCCAGGACACTGCCCTTGAGGCGGTAGAGGTGGGATCCTTCGCTGAGTCCGAGGGAAAAAACGACCCTGGAGTGTAAACAGATTAAGAAAGAAAGAAAGAAAGAAATAATTTTATACGAGCGAGTTTGCTGTGCGGTTAGGGGCACGCAGCTGTGAGCCTGCATTCGGGAGATAGTGGGTTCGAACCCTATTGCCGGCAGGCCTGAACATGGTTTTTCCATTTTCACACCAGACAAATCTGGCCACGGCCGCTTCCTTCCCAATCCTAGCCTTTTTCTATCTCATCGTTGCCATAAGATGTATCTGTGTCGGGAAGACGGCAAACAACTTGACAACTTGTAAAAACTAATGTAAAATAAAATATGTTCCGAGCTGTGGCGGGAGTAAGGCTCGTGAATGATCGGTTGCGTGGTATTACGGAAGCGAGGCGCGCGTTCGTATTAAGAACGATGCTGCGATGATTCGTAGATGATTCACTACATTACCGCACACGTCCTTGAGTGTTAAGAGTCACTCATCAAGAGAACTGTTGCTAATGATAGTGAGTCAGCTGTAGGGATCCGAGGTGGAATTTTTTACCATTCATGTTATCTGGTTGATTCAAAGAACGTGATGTTTCACAGTTCAGCTGCTCTTCGAAGTCTTCTGACAGTGGAAACCCCCCTTCCCACGTCATTCACATAACGTTGAGAAACGATGAAAGCCCCCAAACCCAATGGCACTACAGCCCTTGAAGGGCCTTGGCCTACCAAGTGACCGCTGCTCAGCCCGAAGCCCTGCAGATTACGAGGTGCCGTGTGATCAGCTCGACGAATCCCTCCCGCTGTTATTCTTGGCTTTCTAGACCGGAGCCATATCTCACCGTCAGATAGCTCCTCAAATCTAATCACGTAGGCTGAGTGGACCTCGAACCAGCCCTCAGATCCAGGTAAACATCCCTGCCCTGGTCGGGAATCGAACCGGGGCCTCCGGGTAAGAGGCAAGTACGCTACCCCTACACCACGGGGTTGAGGAAAGACGCTGTGTTATTTCAACTACGTAACTAGAAACGCTCGTCTTAATATTCATGATATTAACATGATCATGTTTGTTTGTTTGTTTGTTTGTTTGTTTGTTTGTTTGTTTGTTTGTTTGTTTGTTTGTTTGTTTGTTTGTTATAATGAACTTAATATGAAGGTTGTGGACGCCATGAGAAATCACCTGAGCTCGCATTTCCATGCTCGACGAGCCCACGCTGGTAATTTCACAATTAAAGGTAATTACAATCCATTAAATTTAATCATGGTTTCTTTCTGGGAACAATGTTTGATATAAAAATCAAAGGCAGGCATTTATACAACTAAAGGCATATATCTCCCTCAGTGCTCCGTCACTGCATTGTCCTACAAGGGAGACTCTACACCTCCAGCCAACCTCCTCCCAAACTATTAAACTACTGTATTAAAATTGTTTTCAGTGTACGGAAGGCTTCCTGTAAGTAGAGCTCTGCACGGATGCGGATATCAGCGGATTTATCCGTGATATTTTGTTTAAGTTCATCTACAGTGTGAGGGTTTGTCGCATAAACCCTATTTTTCAATTTTTCCTTAAATAAAAATCGCAAACCGTAAGATCTGAGGATCTTGCGGGCCGCAGTGGTTTACTAATTACTCTGTTGTCAAAAAATTCTTTCTTTCTTAATCTGCTTACCCTCCAGGGTTGGTTTTTCCCTCGGACTCAGCGAGGGATCGCACCTTTACCGCTTCAAGGGCAGTGTCCTGGAGCGAGAGACATTGGGTCGGGGGATACAGCTAGCGAGAATGACCAGTACCTCGCCCAGGCGGCCACACCTGCTATGCCGAATAGGGGCCTTGATAGGGGATGGGAAGATTGGAAGGGATATACAAGGAAGAGGGAAGGAAACAGCCGTGGCCTTAAGTCAGGCACCATCCCGGCATTTGCCTTGAAGAGAAGTGGGAAACCACGGAAAACGACTTCCAGGATGGCTGAGGTGGGAATCGAACCTACCTCTATTCAGTTGACCTCCCGATGCTGAGTGGACCCCGTTCCAGCTCTCGTACCACTTTTTCAAATTTCGTTGCAGAGCCGGGAATCGAACCCAGACCTCCGGGGGTGGCAGCTAATCACGCTAACCACTACACCACAGAGGCGGATTGTCAAAAATGTCCTCAATTAAACTTAATGACTCGTTAGCCGTATGCGCGGTTGCCGAGTCTTGCTGGAAATATCGAGACTGGCATCATTGTCCGTCACTGGTTAGAAATTGGTACGAGAATGTCATTCCTATATCTCTGCCCAGTGATTGTGGTTTCAAAATCTATAGGCCCTATTATCCTGTCTGCAGTTACTGCCGCCAAGACTCCCCTCTCATTTTCACACTGTAGATATCACGAGGGAAATTGAGACTAGATGAACTAATGCGTATGAATGAAAATCTCCTTAGATGAAGCCAGAAATGTGTAGATGCAGGTGGAAGACAATTTCAACATATTCTGTGACAAGGTGAGAAAACATTTTACTTTGATTATGCGTCATTATGTGTGCTTGTTATTTACATGACATTCATACGGGCGCTCTCCCTTCCCCAAGCTCAGCGAGTTGCCATGTGCTCGTCTGACCTTCAGCTCGCCCATCTACCCACTGCGTTGCATCGGCCGACCAGCCGGCCCCACTTTGAGTGAAACACTCTATATATGAAATGAAATGGCGTATGGCTTTTAGTGCCGGGAGTGTCCGAAGACATGTTCGGCTCGCCAGGTGCAGGTCTTTCGAGTTGACTCCCGTAGGCGACCTGCGCGTCGTGATGAGGATGAAATGATGATGAAGACAACACATACACCCAGCTCCCGTGCCATTGGAATTAACCAATTAAGGTTAAAATCCCCAACCCGGCCGGGAATCGAACCCGGGACCCTCTGAACCGAATGCCAGTACGCTGACCGTTCAGCCAACGAGTCGGACACCTTGTATATAAAGAACCCTGAGTCCATAAAGCCGTAAATCTGACCTAAGTCTAACTGGCTCCTGCTCGCAATTAGTGAAAGGAAGGAAGAAAGGTTCCGAAAGGGAACCGGTCAACATGTTGGTAGTTGTCATGAGAGGAAATCCCTCATAAACCTGTGATTGTAGAGCATCTGGTCCCAGATATCAGGCCTATTGTACTATGTTTCAATACCTAGGATGTAATATAGTTGCAACATCCGCGGATAAAAATTCGCGGATGCGGATAATATTTTGTATATTCGCGCAGGGCTCTACCTATAAGGTGACCCCTTCTCTCAGGCCAAGGAGATGGTGAATAGTCATGGGAATGGTTTTCCGTTGTTTTCCATTCTCCTGTACTAAGGAGAACTGGGACAGTTCCTAGTATAGGCCACAGCTGCCATAATAACAATAATAATTCGACGAATAGATTCGGAACCGTACTCGGGTCGGTGAGCGTAATCAGAATTTTTATTTAGGTTTTTCTTTTGTTACAATTGAAGATCAAAGATGGGAAAGGGAAAAAGTGCCGAAATATGAAAACAATTCTGGCAGTAGTAGTAGTAGTAGTAATTCACGATGATGTATACCACAATTGCCTAAAAACGTAATTTTGTAACGCGCTATCTTTCCACAAAGGAAGCAAAAAAATATTAAAAAGGAAGTTATGGTTTAACAACTTTCATTTTCAATCTCTGGGTGTTTTACGAAAAAGAATCTGTTTAATATTAGGATCGGAAAACACCAGCTAACCCGGTTTCCACATAAGCAGAACAAATCGCAAACAACAGGTCGGTACTTAATGTGACGTCATGGTTGAACAAGTGAGTCACGTGCTCTCTAGACATCGTGGGGCGGACAAGTGTACAGTGTTTCATCGGTGGAGGGCAACTGTGTTACTGGGTCATCTAGCGAACTCTCGCCCCTGCACCGGTGTCGTTAAGAATAAACAAGATCGCATCAAGAGAATTGTCCTCGCATTCAGGAGATGATGGTTTCGATCCGCAGTGTCTTTAGTTGTAAGGACTTATACACACCCGGCCCCTGCCGTAGTCAAAGCCAATCCTGGACCTCTCTTATTCCAGCGTCGCCGAAAATAAAAAATAAATAATAATAATAATAATAATAATAATAATAATAATAATAATAATAATAATAATAATAATAATAATAATAATAATTCGACGAATAGATTCGGAACCGTACTCGGGTCGGTGAGCGTACCGAAATTTTATTTTATTTGGTTTTTCCTTTGTTACAATTGAGACCAAAGATGAAAGAGGGTGAAAGCGCCGAAATATGAAAAAAAAGAAGGTTTTTTTCTGTAATACGAGGATGTATTAGCCATGCCGCATATGATGGTAACGTGTGCATGTGCCTGAGGTTATTAGTTTAGTTGGTATGAAGTTCAACAGGGAGTGTAACAGTCCAGTGTGCCAACTAAGTTTGGTGGGGAAGGGTCAATGTGCCAGCGTCCCGCGTTGCAGTTCTTCTGTGCTGTCCATTGTGTCAGCTTTCATTCGGGGGATAATAGAGTTCGAACTCCACTGTTGGCAGCCCTGTATATGGTTATCCGTGGTTCCCATCTTCACACCAGGCTGTACCTGTATTATCTAATTTCTGAGCCCCTTAATTAAAATGAAATATGAAAATGAAAACCTACAACCTGTTTTCCAGTCATTGACCGGGTCAGGGATGTAATGAATGAAGCATATATTATATAGGCTATTAGTACGATGGGGTCGCCACTCCCAAAGTGATTTATTAATGACTGATAGATGCTATGAAATGAGAATGGAGAGTGTTGCTGGAATGAAAGATGACAGGGAAAACCGGAGTACCCGGAGAAAAACCTGTCCTGCCTCCGCTTTGTCCAACACAAATCTCACATGGAGTGACCGGGATTTGAACCACGCTATCCGGCGGTGAGAGGCCGACGCGCTACCGCCACGGAGGCTCCTAAAATGAAATATATAGAAGCTAAATATTGCCATGTAATTACATAAAATGTCCGCCGCCGGGCTGAGTGGCTCAGACGGTTAAGGCGCTGGCCTTCTGGCCCCAACTTGGTAGGTTCGATCCTGGCTCAGTCCGGTGGTATATGAAGGTGCTCAAATACGTCAGCCTCGTGTCGGTAGATTTACTGGCATGTAAAAGAACTCCTGCGGGACTAAATTCCGGCACCTCGGCGTCTCCGAAAACCGTAAAAGAGTAGTTAGTGGGACGTAAAACAAATAAAATTATTATTATTATTAAAATGTCCGCCTCTGTGGTGTAGTGGTTAGTGTGATTAATTGCCACCCCCGGAGGCCCGGGTTCGATTCCCGGCTCTGCCACGAAATTTGAAAAGTGGTACGAGGGCTGGAACGGGGTCCACTCAGCCTCGGGAGATCAACTGAGTAGAGGTGGGTTCGATTCCCACCTCAGCCATCCTGGAAGTGCTTTCCCGTGGTTTCCCACTTCTCTTCCAGGCAAATGCCGGGATGGTACCTAACTTCAGGCCACGGCCGCTTCCTTTCCTCTTCCTTGTCTATCCCTTACAATCTTCCCATCCCCCCGCAAGGGCACTGTTCAGCATAGCAGGTGAGGCCGCCTGGGCGAGGTACTGGTCATCCTCGCCAGTTGTATCCCCCGACCCAAAGTCTGAAGCTCCAGGACACTGCCCTTGTGACGGTAGAGGTGGATCCCTCGCTGAGTCCGAGGGAAAATCCGACCCTGGAGGTTAAGCAGATTAAGAAGAAGAATTTCGAGACAAAACGTGAGACGACAGTGTTAATAATAATATATAATTGTAAAGTGGAATGACCAATGTACTCAGCAACAAGAGCCTAACTTCGGTATGACGATATCGAAGGTCCAACAGCACCGCAGTCTTGAGGTACTAAACGCGCCGTGCTGCGCGGCTAACAGTTAGTGTGACTGGCGTGGTAGCACGTCATGTAAGGTGTCCTTTTATTTGTCTTAGTGAGTTCTACAAGTACACATCAAAAGCAAATCAGAGTGAGAATTCGAGAAAATTGTGGTACGAAGATGACTTTCCTTCACAAAATGTCACGACATATGGATAATAAATGGCTTCAGAAAGATCAAAAATGCATTCGTGAGAATAGAGAGACTTTTCACAATACCAAAAATATAAAATCATCACTGTCAAGCATGCAAAGGTTTATCGAGGGCGTCTAAAAGGTAAGGTGACCGAACGTTGTGAGGAGCCTCAGCTGAGCCCACCTACTGCCTCAGATTTGTTTAGAATTTAGAAATAATATGAAAATCCACAGCCTGTTTCCAGTCATTTGACCGGGTCAGCAATGGAAGAATGAAGCTCCCATCTGGCGGCGAGGATAGGAATTGTGCCGGCTGCGGAAGCCTGTCGCACTCCTCTGGGGCAATGATTAATGATTAACTGGTGAAAGGAAATTATTGGGGAGAGCATTGCTAGAATGAAAGATGACAGGGAAAACCGGAGTATCCGGAGAAAAATCTATCTTGTCTCTGCTTTGTCCAACACAAATCTCACATAGAGTGACCGGATTTGAACCAAGGAATCCAGCGCGCTGCCGCCTGAGCCACGGAGGCTCTAGAAATAATACGCTAGCAGTAAAATTTCAAACCTGTACTGACAAAGTATTTTATTTCGACTATACCTGTCACATGATACTCATTGTACCTCAATACAGCCTCGTTCGAATGTTTTTAATAATATTGGTTTTACGTCCCACTAACTACTTTCCGGATTTTCGGAGACGCCGATTTGCCGAAATTTTGTAGGGAAGTAGAGGGGGGTTCGATTCCCATCTCAGCCATCCTCGAAGTGATTTTCTGTGGTTTCCTACTTTTCCTCCGGTACCTAACTTAAGGCAAGATTCCTTCCCCCTTCCTTGCATATCACTTCCAATTTTTCCATCCTTCCACAAGGCCCCTGTTTTCAGCATAGAAGTTGAGGCCACCTGGACGAGATAGTTGTCCTCCTTCCCAGTTGTATACCACGACCCAAAGTCTCACGCACCGGAATACTGCCCTTGAGGCAGTAAAGATGGGATCCCTCGCTGAGTCCAAGGGAAAAGCCAACCGTGGAGGGTAAACGAATTAAGAAAGAAAGAAAGAAAGAAATAAAGAAAGAAAATAATAATAGGAAGAGACATTTTGAATTTAACGGACATATTCTCAGCATGGTAATCAGAGATTGACCAAAAGAATTCTGAACATGAAAGTGAAAAAAACTTGGTTGCTTGAAGTTGGAGAAGATGTTCAGGTAATAGGCATCACAGATGACATTGTGTTAGACTTAGATTCAGAAAGCTAGTCGACAATCGCTGTATTGCAGATTATCCAGGCACTGCCACCAACAAAATCTGGGCATGAGATCGCAAGAAAAAGCTACAGCGAGAAGACAAAGAGATTTTGGGAGAAGAAAAAGACAACATCAGAAAAATAAGTTAAATCGCGCTTCTTAGTCGGGCATAACGAAGAAATTAGAAATAATAATTCTTGTTCAACGTCTTCTCAAATGCCGGGCGCCAGGGCAACCTGACAGAAGCCAATGAGCAGGACAGTGCCTAACCTGACTGCACCCCTTTAGTAGGCTATAATGGAAACATTTTGATTTTGCGAGGCTTCACGTTTTTGCAGTCTGTTGCATTTAAACTTCTCCGTGTCCATGTTTGCAGACTGAACGTGTAGAAGAGTTCCAGTGAATCACGGTCCTTCCACCAACCGTGAAAGCTTCCATTTGTTAAATTACGTTAAATAATTTATATGTGTATTATCCTATAGTTGGCAGGTTTTAGAGTCACTTTTTCATGAAAAATGTTCCCTCCTCAGCTTATGTAACACTGTCTCTTTGAACAATTTCTTCCGTACAGTGAAGAAAGGAATTCTGTACGGAACAGAATGTGAAAACAGATGTTTGTAACCTTCCAGAAATAGAAAGATTCTTAGAACCCCTTACAGTAAATTACTTGTCATCCATGGAGTTATATTTAGTTCCAGAGCGACGACGCTTTATCCCAGGAAGAACGAAGAACAACGTGCTCCCCGACCTCATGAGTTCCGTCGGCCTTGCTGGCACAAGTTTACAACACCTTCCTTTGGCGAGGCCATCACAAGGTTGAACGATCGGTGCACTGGATCGGCTGCTGTACAGTACGTGTGAGGCGGCACAACAACAAAGAGAAGCTAGGATATAGCGGTCATCAACACTGCAGGTTTACTCAGGGTTGTTGAAGTCTTTTTTTTTCTTTGCTAGTTGCTTTACGTCGCACCGACACAGACAGGTCTTATGGCGACGATGGGACAGGAAAGGGCTAGGAGTGGGAAGGAAACGGCCGTGGCCTTAATTAAGTACAGCCCCAGCATTTGCCTGGTGTGAAAATGGGAAACCACGGAAAACCATCTTCAGGGCTGCCGACAGTGGGGTTCGAACCTACTATCTCCCGAATACTGGATACTAGCCGCACTTAAGCAACTGCATCTATCGAGCTCGGGTTGAAGTCTGGACCAATCTGAAATGTATTCCAGTGCACATGTTAATGCGTACAACTTTAGCCCTTACGAATCGAAGACGTTTGGCTGGTTACATAATTCCACGTTTATTCGTTTTTCGGGAAGATATATTTCCTTTTCTTGATATTAGAAATATTTTTTATCCTTTTCTCAAACTGAAATTGTTGTTATTTAGGTTACAAGGGCTAAAAGTGATTTTTGCACACGCGTGGTGATTTCTGAACGAATTCGTGAAACACTTTCGCCTTTGCAATGTACTATATCTCATTTCATACTACAGTATGTTGATTTCTTTATTTTAATTTAACCCCTTATTTGGCAGGGTGTGCAAAGTCACATTAAAGAGAAATTTAAATACTAGTGGCGTAGCGTGACAGCATGCTCTGGGTAAACTGTGTTTCAAAGAAAGCAAGTTTTCATTTTTTACCTAGTCAAACAAACAAACCCCATGGTGCTACAGCGCTGATGGGCCTTGTCCTACCAAGCGACCGCTGCTCAGCCCGAAGGCCTGCAGATTGCAAGGTGACACATGGCCAGTGCGACGAATCATCTCGTCCGTTATTTTTGGCTTTCGAGACTGATTTTCTTACCTAGTCACATACACACATTTTATATTCATAGTTTAAGGCTCCGTAAAATAATTTAAATATTTGAAATTTGACTTAACTTCTTGTCTAACAAAATACAATATTATTATTATTATTATTATTATTATTATTATTATTATTATTATTATTATTATTATTATTATTATTATTATTACCAACTTAGAGTTTAAAACAAATATAAACAGAATAGTCCTATTATTATTTTTAAACAATGCTGATACATGTATCTACATATGTATGTCCAGTCTTTATCCCGTTTCTGTACGGGCCCGTCATTCAAACAATCAGCATCATATGTTAAAAAGAATCGATGTCGTTCAAGAATCAGTCGACACATATGCTGACTCACCCAAATGATAGGCCTAAATCTAAGTAACTGTTTTATCATACATTGAAAAAGGTTTCTGATGGTATGTTTTATGTTGGTATTAATGTATTCAGCCGGCTCCGCGGTGTAGCGGTAGGGTGCATGCCTCTTACACGGAGACCCAGGGTTCGATTCCCTGCCATGTCAGGGGATTCTACCAGGATCTGAGAGCTGGTTCGAGGTATCCTCAGCGTACGTGATGGAATGGAATGGCGTATGGCCGAGGACATGTTCAGCTCGCCAGGTGCAGGTCTTTTGATTTAACGCTCGTAGGTGACCTGCGTGTCGTGATGAGGATGAAATGATGATGAAGACGACACATACACCCAGCCCCCGTGCCGGCGAAATTAACCGATGATGGTTAAAATTCCCGACCCTGCTGGGAATCGAACCCGGGACCCCTGTGACAAAAGGCCAGCACGCTAACCATTTAGCCATGGAGCCGGACAGCGTACGTGATTACTGATTACAGTTGAGGAGTTATCTGACAGTAAGATAGCGGCCTCTGTCTAGATGATGGTGGTGGTGGTGGTGGTGGTGGTGGTGGTGGTGGTGGTGGTGGTGGTGGTGGTGATTATTCTTTTAAGAGGAAGTACAACTAGGCAACCATTCTCTATATAACACTATTCAGAGAGAAAAATGGAAGGGATCCGACACTTCGAAAAATGAAGGTATCGGCCAAAGAAAGACAAGGGCCACGAACGGAGTGAAAATGAAAGACTCGCTAAGCCTCGAATGCTGTAACCGTCGGGGTCGGAAAAGAACAAGATTTGACCAAGGGAGGTAGGACAGGATAGATGAAAGTGAGGAGCCTGGCACAAGTAACTGGAAGCAATGTCAGGATTCAGCTAAGGGTCCCGTGGTCGCCAATCGACGCTCGAAAGTTCAGAGCCCCTGGGGCCCCTTTTAGTCGCCTCTAACGACAGGCAGGGGATACCGTGTGTGTTATTCTACCGCCCCCACCCGCAAGGGGTCCTCGGTCTAGAAAGCCAAAAATAACGGGCAAGAGAATTCGTCATGCCGACCACAGGACACCTCGTAATCTACAGGCCTTCAGAATTAGCAGCGGTCGCTTGATAGGCCACGGCCCTTCGGGGTTGCTGAGCTATGGGGTTTGGTTTGGTTTAACGTATTCACAACACGATTGCACTTGTGCGATGAGGCACTAGTGTTTGTTTATCGCTGTTGATAGATGACAGCAGCAGTTGGCAAGTCACGAGAAAAATCTGTGAGCGCTGCAAATGCAAAAACAGTAGGACGAATTCAGAATGGAATGTGTATTGATCGTGTGGAGGCTAGCGACTTTCTGATTAAGACTGAAAAAGGAACGTTAGAGTTACAGAAACCACAGAATCACCAAGGACTGACTGGCTGACGAAGTGGGCTCGCTCTACTGTATCTGGTGACAGAGTACTGGACGCAAACACGCAGTAATTCCTGGCACGGCCGAGTGCTGCCCCAGTGTAGCACGCGTGCCACTAGGGGTATGCAAATTTATCTCAGCTTCTGTTTCCAATGAGCAGTTCAGAAATTAGTTGAGTCTGTTCATTTTCAATACAATCTTGTGTTGATTTAGTGTTTTTGCTACCACTACACTGAGGCCCCTTTCCGACTATTTTTCTATACTAATATTATAAAGAGGAAAAATTTGTATATTTGTTTGTAACGGATAGACTCAAAAACTACTGAATCGATTTTAAAAATTATTTCGCCTATAGAAAGCTACATTGTCTGAGTAATATGGGCTGTATTTTATTTTCAAAACAATTCGACGGGTGGGGTGGGGGGGCACGGGGATGTATAAAAATACTAGGCCAACATGGGCGAAATATCGAATTTATCGTACAACGACGAGACAACTCATTTTAAGCCCCTTGACGCAAAGAACGAATTTCGGAAAGCCCTACGGGCCCGAAAACCATGTTTTATGGCCCTAAAACCAACCGTTATGGAGATATTGGCAGCACAACTACCTCTGCTCTGGGAATCGGATAAAGAAATGAACTGCCGTAACCATGACAACGTCAGCTCCAGTATTCTACAGCAGCGAGATTATCTACAATATATCACAAACACCTAACATGACACAGACATGAAAACTGGTATTTGGAATCTCCTTTAAAAATAAAACAACACACTTTTCTTGAAAAATCCACTTAAGGAGGTGAAATAATAAAAACATCGGGTGATTTTTTAAAATGAGTATCTTCTTCTTTCGCTTTTCCCACATCTGTGAAGTCGCGGTTGCGAACTGTGTCCAACATGTGGATTTGACCCTGTTTTACGGCTGCATGCCCTTCCTGACGCCAATCCTATGTGTAGGGATGCAATTACTATTGCGTGTTCCTGTTGTGGTTGGTAATGTGGTGTGTTGAGTGAACATGAAGGTGAGACTGTTGAGTCAAACTCAAACAACCTGTCGCCGAAGCAGAAGAATTAATCACACGTGATTAAAATCCCCGACTCGGCCCGGAATCGAACCCGGAACACTGTGAACCGCATGCCTGAACGCTGACCATTCAGCCAAGGAATAGGTCAGTTTTTAAAATGAGTATATCTACAGTAGCCTCCTCTGTGGTGTAGTGGTTAGTGTGAGTAGCTGCCACCCCCGGAGGCCCGGATTCGATTCCCGGCTCTGCCACGAAATTTGAAAAGTGGTACGAGGGCTGGAACGGGGTCCACTCAGCCTCGGGAGGTCAACTGAGTAGAGGTGGGTTCGATTCCCACATCAGCCATCCTCGAAGTGGTTTTCCGTGGTTTCCCACTTCTCTTCTAGGCAAATGTCGGGATGGTACCTAACTTAAGGCCACGGCCGCTTCCTTCCCTCTTCCTTGCCTATCCCTTACAAACTTCCCATCCCCCCACAAGTCCCCTGTTCAGCATAGCAGGTGAGGCCGCCTGGGCGAGGTACTGGTCATCCTCCCCAGTTGTATCCCCAGACCCAGAGTCTGAAGCTCCAGGACACTGCCCTTGAGGCGGTAGAGGTGGGATCCCTCGCTGAGTCCGAGGGAAAAACCGACCCTGGAGGATAAACAGATTACGAACGAACGATATCTACAGTATATCTCAAACTTAACATACCGAGCTTGATAGCTGCAGTCGCTTAAGTGCGGCCAGTATCCAGTATTCGGGAGATAGTAGGTTCGAACCCCACCTTCGACAGCCCTAAAAATGGTTTTCCGTGGTTTCCTATTTTCACACCAGGCAAATGCTGGGGCTGTACCTTAATTAAGGCCACGGCCACTTCCTTCCCACTCCTAGCCCTTCCCTGTCCCATCGCCGCCATAAGACTTATCTGTGTCGGTGCGACGTAAAGCAAAAAATCTTAACATGTTACAGACGTGAAAATTGGTATTTGTAATGCGCTATCAAAATAAAGAAACACGTACTTTTTGTTTTCGGAAAATCACTGGTGATCGAAAGTAGATGAAGAAGGAGTTGAATTATCTTTATGAGGATACTTATATCTCAAAAACTAAGTTGTTACAGGCGTGAAAATTGGTATTTGGAATCTCCTTTAGAAATAAAGAAACTTTTTTTTACGACTTGAAGGAGGACTGTTTCTCACATGTAGAGTTCCATGTCGCATGTTCCAGATTTAGCTCTGCCAGCAGCCTGGTCATCTTAGACCCAAAAGGCAATGCCACAAACGTAGTTTACAAAGAGGTTCTGGCGTAAATGAAATGCAATTTTTCAATGAGTTTTTATACTTTAGAGATTTTCAGATAATGTCTTAGTGCAGTACCGAGCAACGATTACTTTTATCAACTTACGATATCCTCGTGAGCGAAGCCGTAGGTAACAAGCAGCTAGTTCTAAAATATGTGTCAGTTAGTACGTTTCATTGACTTGGTATGTAAAAATGCTTACTTATGCTGCAATGCTCTTGTTTTAATTTTTGTTTCGAAATCCACTCATTCAATATGAAGTACTGTACAGTAGTAATTGTTGCATTAATAGTACTCGTGTAGCCTATATATCGTTCATAAGCAATGAGAACCTCGTAATTCCACTGATGCGAAAACCACGTTTCTCAGTCTTGTCATGTGAAGGTTTGCCGCGTTGCCTGAGAAGGGAACAGAAGACTTGAGCTATCATTAAGCATTGAAAATCCCAGGAACAGTTCACAATCAATTACTACTGATTTACATTTAGGACAGTCGACCAGGTGGCAGATTCCCTATCTGTTGTTTTCCTAGCCTTTTCTCAAATGATTTCAAAGAAATTGGAATCTTATTGAACATCTCCCTTGGTAAGTTATTCCAATCCCTAACTCCCATTCCCATAAACGAATATATGCCCCAATTTTTCCTCTTGAATTCCAACTTTATATTCATATTGTCATCTTTCCTTGAAGACAGGCCACTGGTGACTTCTTCCGTAAACTTTACTCCGAAGAAGTTACGAGGATTCCTTTGCATAGACGAGTGTATACAATACATTATAATTACCATTGGGGAACAGCATGGTGTAGCGCCTTAGCTGCTTGCCTGTCATTCCGGCGACCGTGCTTCGATTCCTGGTGTGCTGGGGTGAGATTTCAGTTGAAAATTTCGTGGTGTCAGAAATACGTGCACAGACACTTGAGCCAGCGGGATAAGCTCTGGAAGATTATTATTATTATTATTATTATTATTATTATTATTATTTGGCAACCAGCAACAATAATTTGTTATTTGTGGTGTAATCGTAATATACTCTTACTTCAGAAGTACGAGGGTAACACAATTGGATTTTGGGGGTATGCCAACCAAAAAGTTTGAATACCACTGTGCTGTCATATGAGACAGTTAATCGGTTGGTCTCACGAGACTCAGTGAGCCCCGTTCCAGCCGTCAGTCCAGAATTAAAATCCCTGGATTGGCCAGGAATCGAACACGGCGCCTCCGGATAAGAAGTACTCTCGCTACCCCGGTCTGAGCTCAGGAAATCACACACACACAGACCAACATGGGTTAAGTAACAGGCATGTCACACTAAGTAGACGGGGCCTTACATGAAGCAACGAGAACAAAGGTTCATTCGTTTCTCACTGGCCTCTCTCCAAGGCGGCCATAGTTCGGCTCCGAGCCAATGCATGCGTGATTTTTGAAATGGAAAGTCACATTTCTGTGGCTCAGAAAGTAAACACGATCACGATATCACCCTTGGAGGGCCAAGCATTTTAACATCCGCCGAGTGGCAAGTAGGGTTCAATACGGATCCGAAGATATTTTTAGTTATTTGTGCATTTCATAATCAGTACACTTCTTAAATATTTACAGAGTCATTTATACTGATACATTTAATGTAATAATGTATTAATGAAGTTAAACAATATGTATTGCAAGCTGAAGATATAAAAATGAGAACACATACTACAAGCAAACACACTTAACTATTGGTACATTTCAGTTGTTTTTTAAAACACTTGAAACTAATTTTCCGTCTTCTTCCATGTAATTTACATTTCAGAATGTGGATAGACATGTAGAAATAAAGAAATACCCACCAAAACAGTTCCCGAAACGAAAGTTAATAAAGTGCCAGGTGGGGTACATATTGGACCCCAGAAGAAAAATCATTGTCAGAATAGAATATACTATTTGAGTATATTATTACTGTCCTCCACTAATATGTAAAGTCCGCTATTAAAAATAGTTACGAACAGAATTCATTATATTTGTCAACATCTTTGAAATATTTGGCTGGGGGACATCAAGTACCCCGCTTGGCCCTCTAGGGGTTACCAGAAATTTGCTTGCTTGTTCGCCTCTTTTGTTGGATAAAATAGATGATTCCAAGAAATCAGCTTCATTTTCCGTATCAAATCCTATTTGCAAAGACTTAATCACAATAAAAAAATCTTCCACCTTTTTGATACTTATATTTGCATTTTGGCAAATCAACATGTACTGTGTATGATTAATTGATTTGCTAAAATGCAAATATAAGTATCAAAAACGTGGAAGATTTTTTATTGTGATTAAGTCTTTGTAGTGTAGATGATCAAATTCCTTCCAGTAGAGCTCCAGTTTTTGAAATCACGGCACAAAATATGTATTGTTTCAGTAATTTAAGTCGTAATTGGTTTACCTCAACACATAAGTAGAGTAGTGATATAGTCAGAAGTCGTTGGACAAGTTGTGTAACAAAAAATAAATCTGCGCATATTTAAAGATAGGGAATATTGAGATCCTGAACGCGAGGAGATGGAAACAGTAACAGTAGAACATCGAGTCAGAACAGAAGCAGGATGACGTGACGAACCCTTAGGGCCCTTACACACGAGCGTTTTTTTGTCGCCGTTGTCGACCACAAAAAGTGGTTCATGAGTGGCCTGCTGTCGCCGCTTTGCCGTTACCATACAATGCAATGGGAAGAATACCTCCCCTTTACACACGAGCGTTTTCTCGACCACATGCGAACCACATGTCGCCAGCTGTAGCCGATCCCGGCCACCGACCACTTGCCGACTGCAGGGAATACCTTTACACACGGGCGACATCCTGGCGACAAGTTCCCGCTGGCAGTATTCGTGATGGAGTCGTTTGATACAGATACGTTCATTGCCGAGATTGAAGCCGAACCCGCTATATGGAACTACGCTAGTGATACATACAGCAACCGAGTTGAGAAGGTCAGAGCATGGGAGATGATCTGTGAAGTCTTCCACAGTAACTTCCAGAACTTAAGCACGAAGGAGAAAAATAAAATAGTTAAGATCTACATATATTTATTTACAAAATGTTTAATTATTGCGAGTCTTTCTTCTGACGATATAGCCTTCCTCATCACAGTATCTGTCCGTGAAATAATAGGCCCTATTTCCTGTAGCAGTTCATCGAAAGACGTTTTTGACTTTCTGAAGAACTGGAAAAACTTATCCGCATAATTGCAGGGTTCGTGATATAAAGCAGGAAACTGCCCCAACTGTTGCCGGACTTCTACTATTGGATGTAACCACATTGTCCGCGTTTTCCTTCTTTTTCTGCTTCTTTCGCATGAGCAAAAGAAATACAGCCTCCTCTTCAGAATCCATTATAAATAAGAATGACCGAAGTTTCACTTGCAGACTGTCCCAGGGATGAAGCTGACCGGACCACATTTTGTCGCTGGCCGGACCACATTTTGTCGCTGGCCGGACCACATTTTGTCGCAGGCTCGGCCACAAAATGTGGCCATAATGAACTGCAGAAGTGGTTGAGCCAGCCACAAAGATGCGTGTTTTTGCAGTCCATAACGACGACAAAAAAACGCTCGTGTGTTAAGGGCCTTAGCTGGCAGGAAGAGAGTAGCAGCTGGCCGTTATAGACTTAGCGGGCTGTGTTCGTGTGTTCTTGATAATAACATAAAAATAAATTATCCTGTTAAAATTTGGTGAAAAACGAAATATGGTTTAAGATCAATTATTAAAATGTTTTATTGTTTAATATTACTACGTATATAATTACAAAGGTGATAGTCACCTACGACAGGCCATTCCAAGTGGGGAGCCCCGGACTTTCGGGGCTCAGAGCAAGGCAAGTCCGAAAGGAGAGAGTTGGAAAGGAGATGGAGGGGAGTGATATGGGCCGTACGCTTTATTTTATTACATATAGAAAGAATTCAAGAATTTCAAAAATCATCCTTTAAAACAATACCTTTCCGTACATGTATATTCATTATAAGCTTACGTATTTCAGCGTTCAGTCTGCAAGCATCTGTGAATTTACTAAACGCATCCACAAGTCTCTACTTGTAACTAGTTCTGTGACCGCGTTTAGTTCTATACCTTCTATCTTTAAATCATTAGAAAATAAATCTAATTGTCGTCTTGCTCTCCCTCTACTTCTCTTACCCTCCATGACCGAGTCATTTTTCTCTGAATCCACTATCTGCCAAGCTTGTTGTTTGGTCGTTTGGTGGCCTGTCTAGTTTGTCATTGAATATACAGTACTAACTCTCGACCACCATATTCCCATGATTATAGGTAGGCATTTTAAACAATATCTGGACTTTTCGAGCAGGGTAATTCCTCAAGGCAGTATTATTGGACTTTTGTGTTTTCTTATATACTGTACTAGCAAAACCCGACAGACGTTGCCCGGCCTATGTACATTTATTTACCTCAGCATATACGACACAAATATCGGTCGTTTTCGATTACTTTTACATTTCACCCTCTCCCCTTGGGCTGGGAGGGGTGTCCTGCCCCCACACTATTTGATAAAAGCAGAAATAAATTTTAAGGAACACATCATAATCTTCACATACTGTTGGGTAGACAACCCGCTGATCGGACATATCTTACGGTTTGCTTATCTTCCCCTATTTTATTTTTCACCCCTTAGTGCCGAACTACCAATCAGATTTCGTTCAAACCAATTCGTAATCCCCCTCATATGCAATAAGAACAATCTGTGAAAATTTTAGCAAAATCGGTCTAGTAGTTTTTGAGTCTATTAGCTTCAAACATACCAACATCCAATTTTATTTATATAGATATAAATGATATGAGTAAAGAAGTGGAATCAGAGTTAAGGCTTCTTGCGGATGATGTTATTCTGTATAGATAAATAAATAAGTTACAAGATTGTGAGCAACTGCAAAATGATGATGATAATGATGTTTGTTGTATAAAAGGGCCTAACAGCTAGGTCATCGTCCCACTGCAAAATGACCTCGGTAATGTAGGCAATGGTATGATGATAAACGGGTTTAAAAGTCAGGTTGTGAGTTTCACGAATAGGAAAAGTCATCTCAGTTTTAATCACTGCATTGATAGAGTGAAAGTTCCTAATGGGAATCATTGTAAGTACCTAGAAGTTAAAATAAGGGAGATCTTCATTGGGGTAATCACATAAACGGGATTGTAAATAGAAGGTACACATCTCTGCACATGGTTATGAGGGTATTTAGGGATTGTAGTAAGGATGTAAAGAAGAGGGCACGTACGTCTCTGGTAAAACCCCAACTAGAGTACGGTTCCAGTGTATAGGACCCTTACCAGGATTACTTGATTCAAGAAGTGGAAAAAATCCAAAGAAAAGTAGCTCGATTTGTTCTGGGTGATTACCGACAAAACAGTAACAAAACTGTTGCGAAGGAGACGAGGTGCTCGACTAAGTGATATGTTCCGAGCTGTCAGTGGGGAGATGGTGTGGAATGACATTTGTAGACGAACAAGTTTTGAGTGGTGTCTTTAAAAGTAGGAAAGATCCCAATATGAAGATAAAGTTGGAATTCAAGAGGACAAATTGGGGTAAATATTTGTTTATAGAAAGGGGAGTTAGTGATTGGAATTACTTACCAAGGGAGATGTTCAATAAATTTCCAATTTCCTTGAAATCATTTAAGAAAAGGCTAGAAAAACAACAGATAGGGAATTTGCCACCTATAAGACTCCTCTAAATGAGGATCAGTAGCGATTGATTGATTGATTGATTGATTGATTGATTGATTGATTGATTGATTGATTGATTGATTGATTGATTGATTGATTGATTGATTGATTGATTGATTGATTGATTGATTGATTGATTGATTGATTGATTGATTGATTTGTCTTTGCTGGTAAGATGTAGTGTTTGCAATGCACTATAACTTCTGGTATGGGCTCGAATAAATTTGTTCCTTTCATTGACCTGTCTCAGTCTCATCCTTGGCTTTGAAAATATGAAAGTGGCCGAGGTATGAGTGACTCAGGTAATGCCATTCCTTATACAGCCAGTCCCTGTTATGAATGGTGTGAAAATATCACTCATAAGGTCGGTTGGTGCATGCATTTCAGTGGGCTTGGCAGACTGATATGTAATATCAACTTCTGGCTCGGTGAGGAAAGCAACGGGAAACTACCTCACTCCTCATTTCCCTAGTACGCCTCTACAGTGATGCCTAGGCTATCTATGACATCTGTTGGTGAAACTGTGGAGGATCAAACCAGCCTTCGGGCTGAATACCCAACATACATACAACATACATGATTGATTGATTGATTGATTGATTGATTGATTGATTGATTGATTGATTGATTGATTGATTGATTGATTGATTGATTGATTGATTGATTGATTGATTGATTGATGTGGACTGAAACTTCAATATAAAAATACGGACTCGATTTGGATTTTGCAGCAGACGGACCCTGGAGTAAACGTTTCAACAAGTAGGTAGAGAAATGAAGCATTACCAACTGGAGATGTTAGAAATAAGCTTGTTTTCTTCCCGACATTCCATCCACCAACAGTACGAAGTCATATATCCAGGTACTGTTTGCACTCGTAGCATGTATAATCCGTTTTGGGCCTTGAATTGCCATGGTGCCTGCTGTCAGGCCATATGGCCTGCAGATATTGGAATGGTACATGGTCAGAGTGACATCCTCAGTCGTATTGCTTGACTTTCGTGGCAGATTCCACTGCCTTGGTCTAGCCACCAATCGAACTCTGAGATTCCAGATATGAGGTAGTCATGTTACCCCTACACCATGTGTCTGTTAACTCATTACACCCTATGCTACCTGACTTCGACAGCCAACCCATCGTTAGGGTAGCGTGCCTGCTTCTCACCCGAAGACCCTGGGTTCGATTCCGGATCAGGATCTAAGGTCCACTCAGCCTACGTGATTATAATTGACCTATCTGACGGGGAGATAGCGGCCACGGTCTAGAAAATCAAGAATGACGCCCGAGAGGATTTATCGCACTGACTACGCTGAGCAGCGGTCGCTTGGTAGGTCAAGGCCCACCAGGGCTGTAGTGCATGTTCTGATTGTTTATTTATAACCTCGAAGACCACCCAGGATCTTCTGTTGAAAACATTTCTCAGCAGACAATGTAGTCGGCCCCATACAATACAACAGGTAAGGTAAGGGTGTATTCTGCCCGAAGGCAGGTCCGAACCTCCGCAGAGGTGTGCCTGAGCCGGAGTTTACGTGCGGTAGGGTGGCCAGTTCCTTTCCGCTCCTCCATTCCCTTACCCCCCACCAACAGCGCGTGGCAACCCACCAAATCTTGACCACGCTCAATGTTGCTTAACTTCGGAGATCTCACGGGATCCGGTGTTTCAACACGGCTACGGTCGCTGCCATACAATACAACAAAAAACGCAAAATTAAGCAATTTCCTCAATTGTGCCGAAAGTCAAAGAGCGGAAAGGTTTCAAATTGTCAGTCATGAATAGCTCTATCAAACTAAAAAAAATTAATTTCGAAAATCAATTGCGCAAAACAGTCTAAAGTCACTTGTTTCTTTACTCGTTTTTAATCAAATCCTAGCCAAATTAACATATTTACATAATTATTTTCTGTGATGTGTTACTTGGTTCAATACCATCAGGCTTTTTTTATTAAAAGTGTCCAAACCGATTGTAGTTATAAGGGCTTAAGTGAAACTCTGCATTGACTCACATTATCGCTCGTAGTGGTAGAAAAAGGCAAACTGCTAATCTAATCACGGCCGACTTGATGCGTCGCTCTAGCAAGGGAGCGCAGCGAGGGATCCAGTCGGCCGTGATCTAATCGACCGGATGAAAATGGAAATGGCGTATGGCTTTTAGTGCCGGGAGTGTCCGAAGACAAGTTCGGCTCGCCAGATGCAGGTCTTTTGATTTGACTCCCGTAGGCAACCTGCGCGTCGTGATGAGGGTGAAATGATGATGAAGACGACACATACACCCAGCCCCCATGCCAGAGAAATTAACCAATTACGGTTAAAATTTCCGACCCTGCCGGGAATCGAACTCGAGACCCCTGTGACCAAAGGTCAGCACGCTAACCATTTAGCCATGGAGCCGGACATCGACCGGATGACGATCAATGAGGAAAGAATTGTAATTTTTAGGAAATTTGTAGCTCATGTCCTAGGATGTTTTCAACACTGAGTTGCTTGCCTGAAGGGTTTTTTTTTACGTCGCACCGTCGCATGGTGACAATAAGATACGAAATGGCTAGGAGTGGGAAGGAAGCGATCAATGGGGTTCGAATCCACTATCTCCCGAATGCAAGCTGAAAGCTACGTGACCCGAATCGCGCGGTCACTTGCGCGGGTCACCCAGGATCCGGTGTTTCTACACGGTGAAGAAAGTTCATTTAATACTGAATTCTAGCAGCAATAAATACATTTCACTGGTATGCCTCTTCAGTGATGCCTAGGCTACCTATGATAGCTGATTGAGGAACTGTTTAGGGTCCAACAACCTTCAGACTCCTCACATTCATCTATCCTATCCGACCTACCTTGGTCAACTCTTGTTCTTTTCCGACCCCGACGGTATTAAGAGCAGTCGAGGCCTAGGAAGTCTTTCATTTTCACGCCCTTTCTTTGGCCGATACCTTCATTTTTCGCAGCGTCGGATCTCTTCAGTTTTTTACTTCTAATTAGTGTTATGTAGATGATGGTTGCCTGTTTGTACTTCCTCTTAAAACAATAATCACCACCACCACTCCAACAAACTTTGGGCTGAAAATTCAGCGTACAATAGTATATCCATTATGAAAGAAATATTGTTCATCAAATGTTTCTTTTGCTGATTCATCATCATCATCATCAGCAGCAGCAGCAGCAGCATCAACAATAGTTTCCGTACTCCTCTGTCATTATGTAGGAGAACGCTATTCGCTATTTGGTGGGAGTTGCGCTAGGCGCCTGCGGACTGTGACCTTGGCGCGCTCTTCCGTGTTGTTCACGCGTCCCAGAGCGTGTTCTCTGTTTGTTTACTTGGTAAAAGTGGAGCCAACCTTAAGACCTGGAGCAAGTCCAGACTGTTCCCGCCTTCAGCTGGTCGTGTTAAACCTACTGTGTTTCATCACATTTTAAACATTTTCGCAAGAGGTGACTCGTTCTTCTGATCTGGGACAATTCCCAAGCCAAATTACCTTTCCGTAATAAATTATAACTGTCCGCCTCTGTGGTGTAGTGGTTAGTGTGATTAGTTGCCACCCCCGAAGGCTCGGGTTCGATTCCCGGCTCTGCCACGAAATTTGAAAAGTGGTATGAGGGCTGGAACAGGGTCCACTCAGCTTCGGACGTCAACTGAGTAGAGAGGGGTTCGATTCCCACCTCAGCCTTCCTCGAAGTGGTTTTCCATGGGTTCCCACTTCTCCTCCAGGCAAATGCCGGGATTGTACCTAACTTAAGATCACGCCCTCTTCCTTCTATCTTCCTTGTCTGTCGCCTTCAATATTCATTACCTCCCTCCCCCCCCACCACCACCATAAGTCTCCTGTTCAGCATAGCAGGTGAGGCCGCCTGGGCGAGATAGTGGTCCTCCTTCCCGGTTGTATCCCCCCGACTCAAATTCTCACGCTCCAGGACACTGCCCTGAGGTGGTAGAGGTGGGACCCCTCGCTGAATCCGAGGGAGAATCAAGCCTGGAGGGTAAACAGATGAAAGAACAATATTTATGAACAAATTATAAGTAATTAACTTACACAAGTCAGCTCTCTTAGTTCCGTTTCCTGATACGGGGTCGAGGATGAGATGTGATGAACCAATATGGCATGTTTTAGGGCCAGATGCCCTCTCTGTCGCCAATTGCAGTTGATGTAATGGAGATTAAATGAATGATTGTGAATTAAATTGGATAAGGATGTGGAAGGAATCAGCTGCGGTCTATGAATAGGAACTACAAACCGAATCCTCTCGACCATTATTCTTGGCTTTCTAAAGCGGAGTCGCTATCTCACCGTCAGATAGCTCCTCAACTGTAATCACGTAGGCTGAGTGGACCCCGAACCAGCCCTCAGATCCAGGTAAAAATCCCTGGTCTGGCCGGGTATCGATCTCGGAGCCTCCGGGTAAGGGGCAGGCACGCTACTCCTACACCGCGGGGCCGGCTATGAATAGGAACTGCCCCGGATTTTATGCCTGTAACTGAAAATTGAAATCTCGGAAAACCCTTTTCGGAACAGCCGACAATGGGGTTGGAAAACACTGGCTTCCCGATTGAAGAGCTCAGGTAATGAAATACAGTGTTTGTTTGTCCAACCCTTGTCCCGTTTCTCTACAGGGTCAGGTATGAGGTGAGATGAATCTGTCGTGACTGTTATTTACGACCGGATGCCCTTCCTGATGTTAATCTCATCAGAGAAGTTAATGAGATGAAATGAATGACGTGATATATGATAGTAGGGAGAGGGTGAAACCCAGTGCCGGCACATAGCCTACTCCTGTCGAATAGCACCAAGGGGTCTGCTCAAGGCTTAACGTCTCAATCCGACGGATGAATCATCATCAACAGCGTCATATGCCCTCACTCCATATAAGCACTGCGGAGAAGTTTGGAATTTAATCCAGGCTTTTGGCACGCAATCTAGTGATTAGAAATTATATACCACCACCTCCCCTACCCTGCCGGCCAACAATTTTTTTTTCGACCAACGGGACTCGAACCGGCTAACCTCGGTGTCCGACCGTTTTAGACTCCAGCGCCTTTACGATCATGGCCACAAGGCGGGCTAGATAATGAAATAGTGTATTATACAAAAAATGTTCTTCTTTCTTCCTTAATCCGTTTACCTTCCAGGGTTGGTTTGGTTGTGTCCTGATTGCGAACAACTAAATATACCCTGTCCAGCTTGCGAACAAGAGATTAGTGTAGACGTGAGATACGTAAAACAGATACAATTTTCAAAACAGTCTCGTATGCCATTTTTGTTCTAGTAATATTAACATTAACTGGTACACTGGGATGTTTTAGACAACCTAACCATATTTTTTAAAATATGTTTCTTATTGAAAATGTTTAATAATTTAGTTCGAGGTAATCTTACCATTTAGAAGATTATCTTTTTTATTGTATAATATAACAAGAGCGGTAGTTGTTTATGGTGGATCAGTGAGAGTTGTATTATTAAGGGGTTATTATTATTTCTTTATTGCTAGTGGCTTTACGTTGCACCGACACAGATAGATCTTATGGCGACGATGGGATAGGAAAGGCCTAGGAGTTGCAAGGAAGCGGCGTGGCCTTAATTGAGGTACAGCCCCAGCATTTGTCTGGTGTGAAAATGGAAAACCACGGAAAACCATCTTCACGGCTGCCGACAGTGGGATTCGAATCCACTATCTCCCGGATGCAAAAACACAGTCGCGCGCCCCTAACTGCACGGCCAGCTCGCCCATTATTATTATTATTATTATTATTATTATTATTATTATTATTATTATTATTATGCCAATGAAATAAGTGAGTGGTTGCATCGACAAGGCATTAGCCTTTAGAATATTAGAATATTCTTCTTTCTTTCTTAATCTGTTTACCCTCCAGGGTTGGCTTTTCTCTCGGACTCAGCGAGGGATCCCACCTCTACCACCTCAAGGGCAGTGTCCTGGAGCTTCAGACTCTGGGTCGGGGGGTAAAACAGGGGAGGATGACCAGTACCTCGCCCAGGCGGCCTCACCTGATATGCTGAACAGGGACCTTGCGGGGGGATGGGAAGATTAGAAGGGATAGACAAGGAAGTGGAAAGGAAGCGGCCGTGGCCTTAAGTTATGTACCATCCCGGCATTTGCCTGGAGGAGATTTGGGAAACCATAGAAAATCACTTCCAGTATGGCTGAGGTGGTAATCGAAACCCTCTCTACTCAGTTGATCTCCCGAGGCTGTTTGGACCCGTTCCATCCTAGTACCACTTTTCAGATTTCGTGGCAGAGCCTAGAATCGAACCCGGGCATCCGGGGCTGGCAGCTAATCATGGTAACCACTATACAACAGATGCGGACCATAAAATGTTCATTTACATATTTGTGTCGTTTTATTGTCATAAAATAACCTATTCTGCGTATGCGGTGTCATAAAAACGGTCTTCTTTTCTTTGAAATAACAATCACTACCATAGTTAAAATCAATATACCTCGCAATCTGTCCACAAGGGTGCTGTGCTATAAGACATTGAGTTAATTCATCTGTTCTTGAGTCGCCTGTGCTCCGCTCTCTTGCGTGACTCATCTGCTGTTCTTTATAGTTTCACGCCCTCGATTTTATCGTCGACCCAACGATGATCTCGATTCATTCAAGTTCAGTCAGTATTACCATACAATCGATTGGTGTTCTGGATCGCTCCATAAGGTCCGGTAGAAGAGCTGCGTCCTTGGAGCAACACCGAACACAGGTACTATACTGTACTCGTACCGTTACGTGCACTTCTTCCGCAATCCGAGGACAGAAACCAGCTTGGGAGGCGAGGGGACGATATGGGCTGACCGGCTAGATGCTGCTGTTAAGCGAGACATGCTGGTCTAGCAATTTCTAACCCTGCTTCGAGAATGTTAAGTTGATGTTGACTTATATGTAGGCAATGTATATAAAGGGCAGAAGAGCGATCCATATTTGTAATCGTGACAAATTCCTCAAACAAATTTACTACCAGGCGAGTTGGCCGTACGGTTAGGGGCGCGCAGCTGTGAGCTTGCATCCGGAAGATAGTGGGTTCGAACTCAACTGAAGATGTTTTTCCGTGGTTTCCCATTTTTACACTAGGCAAATGCTGGGGCTGTACCTTAATTAAGGCCACGGCCGCTTCCTTCCCACACCAAACCCTTTTCGTCGTCGCCATAAGACCTATTTGAGTCGGTGCGACGTAAAGCAAATTCTAAGAAAAGAAAAAAATACTCGCCTGCATCATTCATGTCGCTAGCGGAATGGAATACAGTAAATCAGGGGCATACGCAGAGGTGGGGGTTTAAAACTTGTGATTAACTGTGGCAACCATGTAAATGAAGGAGGTGTTTCTTTTTTTTTGCTGTTTTTTACGAGCCCTTGCTGCCAAGATGCAGTGTTTACAGTGGACTATGTCTTCTGGTATGGGCTAGAGCAATTTGTTACTTTCATTGAACTGTGTTTTTTTTCTTTTTTCTAGTTGCTTTACGTCGCACCGACACAGATAGGTCTTATGGCGACGATAGGGCAGGGAAGGGCTAGGAGTTGGAAGGAGGCGGCCGTGGCCTTAATTAAGGTACAGCCCCAGCATCTGCCTGGTGTGAAAATGGGAAACCACGGAAAACCATTTTCAGGGCTGGCGTCATTGAACTGTCTCAGTATCATCCTTGGCTTCGACAATATGAAAGTGACCAAGGTACGAGGGATGCTAGTAATTCTTCTTCTTAATCTTTTTACCTCCCAGGGTTGATTTTTGCCTCGGACTCGGCGAGGGATCACACCTCTACCGCCTCAAGGGCAGTGTCCTGGAGCGTGAGACTCTGGGTAGGGGGATACAACTGGGGAGGAGGACAAGTACATCGCCCAGGTGACCTCGCCTGCTATGCTGAACAGGGGCCTTGTGAGGGGATGGGAAGATTGGAAGGGATAGACAAGGAAGATGGAAGGAAGCGGCCGTGGCCATAAGTTAGGAGCCACCCCGGCATTTGCCTGGAGGAGAAGTGGGATCACACTTCCCGAATGGATGAGGAGGGAATCGAAACCCCCTCTACTCAGTTGACCTCCCGAGGTTGAGTGGACCCCATTCCAGCTCTCGTACCACTTTTCAAATTTCGTGGCAGAGCCAGGAATCACACTAATCACACTAACCACTGAGGCGGACAACGCTAGTAGTATCATTCCTTATGCAGCCAGTCTCTGTTATGAATGGTGTGAAAATACCGCTCATAGGGTCGGCTGGTACATGCATTTCAATGGACTTGGCAGACTGATAGGCAATAGCAACTTCTGGCTCGTGAGGAAAGCAACGGGAAACTACCGCTGTCCCCATTTCCTAAGTATGCCTCTTCAGTGACGCCTAGGCTGTCTATGATAGCTTTTGGTGGAGCTGTAGAGGATCAAACCAGCCTTCGGGCTGAATACCCAACATACACAAGTTGCTTTACGACGAATCGACAATGAAGATTTTAGGTGGCTCATTGTTTTGCTCTTAACTTGAACTACGTATTTGCGAACAATGTGTTGATGCTTTCATCATATAAGTTTTTCTTCTAAAAGTAATCGTCCTGAACCAATGGACATCATTTCCGCACATTTTGCGACAGAGATATTTTCCCAACAATACATCGAGTACCGAAACTGGGTTACGTAGCGCGATCATATCTACGAAACGATACTGTAATATTTGTCCCAAATGGAACATAATACTGTAATTGCTTTTATACAAATTAAGTCTAAAATCTGCGGTAAATTACGAAATAGTACGGAATATTTTACTTGCAGAGAATAATATGGATACATACTTTACTACCTTACAACTATTTTTTCTGTTACGTCGCAACGCTTCCGTATGTGTTTTGTTTGTCTAACACTTTCGTGTGTTATGTCTTTGCTCTCTGAAGTTGTTTGAATTAATTAGGTGTCGTTTTCTTAATGTTGCTCATTCGTTTTGTGTCCTAACTCATTCATTAGATGATATATTTATTGGTCCAGGGATCATGCTATTTTGCTGTTTGAACTATCCATGCTAGTCATATGGACAAAGATAATGACAATTCACAGACATAGCATTCCCATTCGTCGGTGCTAGCCCTGGACCTCAAGAAAGAAACAAAAGACGGCGCGAGCAGCGGAATACAACATAAGGGAGTCCTGTCTATAGCCCGTAAGTACGGTACGTACACATATTTCTCTAGATATTTATCTAGTAACGACGGTATTTCTTAATTTACCGCAGAGTTTTCACTTTATTTGTGTAAAAGCAATGATTATGTTCCATTTCGAACAAATATTAGTGACATTTCGTAGATATGTTTGCGCTATATAACCCTGAAACTGTTTGCTGTCTTACTAGTAACCACTGCCACGCCAGAACGCCCTTTCTCATCTCTGAAATACTTAAAAGATTATTTGCAGAATATGACTGCACAGGAAATATTGATTGTGCTAGCTCTTTTGTATATACTCAAAGAAAAACATATCACCGTACAAAATACATGGTGTATCCTTCATGATGTTACAAACATTCAGTGATGATGGAGGACAGCAGATGCATCAATTTGATGTAAGGAACCATATTCTGGAAACGATCGAGTCAAAAGTTAAGCAACATTCTACTCATTTAACTCCGTGTACCTGCACAAGTTTCACAAGCTGCTCCATTTACAACAATGTCTCATACACAAGGCTTTTCACATGGCCCCACAAGAAGAAATCAAGTGGGGTGGAACGAAATTCCGACACCCCGGCGTCTGTTAAGAACGGACGGACGTTAAACAACTTGGATTATTAATAACTAAAGCCCGGATTTTTATGCAGTAACAGGTTAGATTGCAAACTAATTTGGTAAGTAGGAAGTGTCGGCCACCCGCTCTTCCATAATGTAGCAAGAGTAACATCAATTATAGGGGTTTTGATGGGCCGTACCCCTAATGTTTATGCAAACCCCATTGCATAATCGTTGTGAAGGTAGACTATACTTGCTATTCGCTTCAGTAAGTTTGCATTCTAACCTATTAATACATAAAAATAACTCTTGACTCGAACGTTTCCGGACTACGGTTCCTTATCTCAAATTGATCCATTTGCCGTCCTCCATCTCTAAACATTTGTAACATCATCACGGATACACCCTGTACAATCCAAAGTCTGGCCAAAAGAAAACATGACCTCACCCCAAGGCAGGTTCGATCCTGGCTCAGTCCGGTGGTATTTGAAGGTACGCAAATACGTCAGCCGTGTCGGTAGATTTACTGGCACGAGAAAGAACTCCTCGGGAATAAATTCCGTCACCTCGGCATCTCCGAAAACTAAAAGTAGTTAGTTGGACGTAAAGCAAATATTATTATTATTATTATTATTATTATTATTATTATTATTATTATTATTATTATTATTATTATTTAAAACCCACGAGACGTCTGCTATTGTAATCTTAATTAAATAATTGTGTTATTCTGAAAGTGTTAATTTCGTGTTTTTAATATCACAATATGCACCCAACATTATTTTATAGAAATCCTTAAATGTTAATATTTAATATTCCACCCACCCAGCCCCTCCTCTCCCGAATTCTGCGCACGCCCTGAGTAAAACCTTATTTATCCGGACCCCATTAGTCCGGACTTCGCTTAATCCGGACAGCCGTTTAAAATAGAGTACATAAATGCAATTACAACTTCCGATCAATGATTTTCAGTTTCACGTCTGCTGTCAATAATATAAATTAGTGAACTTTGATTAACTCGTGGAAGCTACTACTGCTAAACACGTTTTCATTCTCCCCTAGAAGGGGGAGGCGGGCCTCTTAGACGGTAACGCCGTGCTGTGCAGGAGAATGGAAAACCACGGAAAACCATTCTCAGGACAGCCGACGGTTCGGGCCAGCCGTGAGGTCCAGCCCTGTCCCGTCTCCCGAATGCAGAGGCGTAGAGCCACGGTACAGCCGTGGCCACCCCTCCTGTTTGGTTGACCGGTCGGAGTGCAGAGCTGTCGGACCACGGACCAGCCGTGGCTACTTGTGGACCGAGACCCACTCTGCATCCACCGACCTCGTGGAAAAACCTGTTCCTGTGGTGGTTGTTGGTATGATGCGTTCTTGAATGTAAACGGGGATGTAATAACATGAACACCCAGCAGCCGAGCTAGATAAATTAACCAGACGCGGCTAAATTCCCCACCCAGCAGGGAATTGAACCTAGGGCCCTCTGAACCGAAGATCACTGAATTTCATGTGGGTATTTCTAGCCGAGTACAGCCCTTGTGAGGCAGACCCTCCGATGAGGGTGGGCGGTATCTGCTATGTGTAGGTAACTGCGTGTTACTGTGGTGGAGGATAGAGTTATGTGTGGTGTGTATGAATTGCAGGGATGTTGGGGGCAGCACACACACCCAGACCCCGGGCCTTTGGAATTAACCAATTAAGGTTAAAATACCCGACCCAGCCGGGAATCGAACCCGGCATCCTCTGGACTGAAGGCCAGTACGCTGACCATTCAACCGACGAGTATCACTGATCAACTAAATAATCGGACTAAGGAAACGAAGCCGATATTGTATAAAATGAAAATAGTTATTAATCAAAAGCATCTATGTGGTTATGAAATCCGTATGTCTGAGGATAACAAATGTGGCAACACTGACTCGTATATGGTAAAGTCTTCCTACAAGCTGCTCGCCATGGCGCAAGCAATTTCTTCCGTTGACCTTCATATCACACCTCGCCGACCGCATCGTCATATCCAGCGAGTCGTGACACGTCCGGTCAAATCCTGTCTTCATCGTGACCAGTTTGAGAGCTATGCGTCTATTTAACGGCTATTTAAGGATGAGGATAACCGGACTTGAAGAAAGCGATGGACAAAAATGGAGACCGGAAATAGTGAGAACCTCCCACATCATTATCTGAAGAGCGCAAAACTAACTTATAACGTCTCCTTCAGTGGATTTTCTGAAAACGAAAAGATATTCTTTATTTTTAAAGGAGATTCCAAATACCAATGTTCATGTCCTTAAACAGTTAAGACCGACCTCGATAGCTGCAGTCGCTTAAGTGCGACCAGTATCCAGTATTCGGGAGATAGTAGGTTCGAACCCCACTGTCGGCAACCCTGAAAATGGTTTTCCGTGGTTTCCCATTTTCACACCAGGCAAATGCTGGAGCTGTACCTTAATTAAGGCCACGGCCGCTTCCTTACCACTCCCAGCCCTTCCCTGTCCCATCGTCGCCATAAGACCTATCTGTGTCGGTGCGACGTAAAGCCCCTAGCAAAAAATAAATAAATAAATAAATAAATAAATAAATAAATAAATAAATAAATAAATAAATAAATAAACAGTTAAGCTTTTGAGATATAGATATTCTCATTTTAAAAATTCACCTCCCTCCATTTCACCCCCTTAGTGACGGAATATCCAAAAATCTTTCCTTAGTGAGCACCTGTACTGTAACATACATACATACATACATACATACATACATACATACATACATACATACATACATACATACATACATACATACATACATACATTATCATTATAGACTGTTATGCCTTTCAGCGTTCAGTCTGCAAGCCTCTGTGAATTTACTAAACGTCGCCACAATTCTCTATTTGCAACTAATGCTGTGGCCTCATTTAGTTCTATGTAATATAAAATATAATCCCAAAATTTGAGTTCTTTCTGTCCAGTAGTTTTCGCTCGCCGATTATGAATCACTCAGTCAGTCAGTCAGTCAGTCAGTCAGTCATGCATGACATGCTATCATATATATATATTCAGCTTCCGTGGCTCAGGCGGCAGCGCGTCGGCCTCTCACTGCTCGATTCCGTGGTTCAAATCCCGGTCACTCCATGTGAGATTTGTGCTGGACAAAGCGGAGGCGGGACAGGGTTTTCTCCGGGTACTCCGGTTTTTCCTGTCATATTTCATTCCAGCAACACTCTGCAATTTCATTTCATCTGACAGTCATTAATTGTTGCCCCAGAGGAGTGCGACAGGCTTCGGCAGCCGGCACAATTCCTGAACAAAGACAAGTGAGCAATTGCCAGAAGTAATTAGCTCGTTGTTGGGATGGGTTCACGATTATTTCTGTCTTTACCTGGGCGACCGGGCTGCCGAGTACAGCAGGTGGGGTAAAAGGTGCAGTGAGGTCTATGACCTTCACTCTATACAAAGGACATTCCACTTTTATGAACTGTAGATGTGATACCGAGAAGCTGTTTTGTGAACACTAGTTCGCATTCGGTAAGTCGAAGATGATTTTGTACAGTTACAGCTGTCGTCAAACCGACGAAATATTACCGAAATATGACGTTTCTACGAAAATAACAATATGGCCTTATGACAAAAGATAGCCAAAATATGCATTTATATGACAAATAAAAATCACTTAATTGTGACGATAATCACCCGATTTGCACCTAAATCCAACCAGGCAAGAAAATACAAACAAAGAGAAAAAAAATATGACTTTTCCTAAACATCCGAGCCCTAATTATCATCATCATCATCATTATCTAAGGCATTGCGAGAAATGAACGTTACTAATTCCAACTTGTTTTCTTAAGAGTTATTCCTCAATGTGTATTACAGATAAAAAGTATCAATAATTTATTTTACGCCCATCACGTATCCTTGTTTAAAGATGCTTGTGAATACATCTCGCATTTATGTGCATGGCATACTGAAGCTTATCTCTTTAAGTTATCATAAAATACGCCATGCAGAGGATATGGCATGTAATATTAGCTCATAATATTTCTTTATGACGCCAACTCTGCTTGACTGGCACACACATGGGATTCTACCGGGTATTGTTTCTACGGTTATTGGTCAAGGGTTACTTCGGATCACTGACAACAAATCTCATGTCCGACAAACGTAAGATTCTGGGTTTTATAGCTCCAATATACCTCAATAAATAAAGCTGTAACACTAAACCAACGTCTTCAACAACGGATTTATGCTTGATAAATAACGATTGCTGTCCACCTCTGCGGTGCAGTGGTTAGTGTGATTTGCTGCCGCCCCCAGAGGCACGGGTTCGATTCTCGGCTCTGCCACAAAAAGTGGTACGAGGGCTGGAACGGGGTCCACTCAGCCTCGGGAGGTCAACTGAGCAGAGGTGGGTTCGATTCCCATCTCAGCCACCCTGGAAGTGGTTTTCCGTGGTTTCCCACTTCTCCTCAAGGCAAATGCCGGGATGGTACCTAACTTAAGGCAACGGCCGGTTCTTTCCCTATTCCTTGTCTCTCTTCCAATCTTCTCATCCCCCCACAAGGCTCCCGTTCAGCATAGCAGGTGAGGCCGCCTGGGCAGGGTACTGGTCATCCTCCCCAGTTGTATCCCCCGACCCAGAGTCTTAAGCTCCAGCACACTGCCCTTGAGGCAGTAGACGTGGGATACCTCGCTCAGTCCGAGGGAAAAACCGTCCCTGGAGGATAAACAGAAGAAGAAGAAGAAAATTCTGCAGCTCTCGTTTATTTAAATCTTGTCAGCTCAGTGTCTCCCGGTTCTTGTATTTCCTTTTGAGTTTATGGACAAACATTGTACAGTTTTCACCCCTCCCTTCACACATTTACTTCTGAAAGCTATTGTTGTCTTTTTTTTTATCCACTTGAGCATGTTCTGAAGTTGAAGAAAGCGAGTCACAGTATTAGCAATTATAATGTGTTCTGAATATTAAGCATTATTTACTCGTAAAGGTTTAAATCTCCACACAGGTCGCCTTCGAGTAGGTGGAGGTTTCTACACCCAATATAGACTCTGATTAGCGTGAGAGTAGACCTCCAGAACGTAGCCGAGTCCAACAGGTGAATAAGAGTTCCACTAACATCATGTAACAGGTGTTTCGAGAGGAACAGGTGTTGCGGTTTGTAGTTAGAAGCTGCTCTGTATAAATGCGGATAACAAACGAGTACGGTAACGTAAGGAGCGCTTAGGATGTCACCTTCGCGAATAAAACTACAGACCACTTTGCTACGCTTTGTTCTTTCTTAACCAGGATAAATATACTAGTATTATAAACACTTAACTGTGTGGATTTTTTAATCTTGAAAACATTTCGTAGTAGACAAAGTAGTGGTTGCCATACTACGAAAGACGTAGAATTGGATAGCTCTATCAAACTAAAAACAAGACAAAAAAATCGAAAGTCACTTCTGGACTAAATGCAGTTCTGGAAAAACCCTAAACTAGCTTGTTTTTTACTCTTTCCCTTTTTATATTCAAATCCTAGCCAAAATAACTTATTTATATTATTTTTTCTGTAATGTGTTCCCTTGTTCAATACTCTCAGGCGTTTATTCGTTTTTTGAAAAATGTCCACACCGAATGTAGTTATAAGGGCTTAAGTGAAACAATGCACTGACTCGCATCAGCGCTCGTATGGTACTTAAGTGAAACAATGCACTGACTCGCATTAGCGCTCGTAGTGGTGCTTAAGTGAAACAATGCACTGACTCGCATTAGCGCTCGTAGTGGTGCTTAAGTGAAACAATGCACTGACTCGCATTAGCGCTCGTAGTAGTACTTAAGTGAAACAATGCACTGACTCCCATTAGCGCTCGTAGTAGTACTTAAGTGAAACAATGCACTGACTCGCATTAGCGCTCGTAGTAGTACTTAAGTGAAACAATGCACTGACTCGCATTAGCGCTCGTAGTGGTGCTTAAGTGAAACAATGCACTGACTCGCATTAGCGCTCGTAGTGGTAATTAAGTGAAACAATGCACTGACTCGCATTAGCGCTCGTAGTAGTACTTAAGTGAAACAATGCACTGACTCGCATTAGCGCTCGTAGTAGTACTTAAGTGAAACAATGCACAGACTCGCATTAGCGCTCGTGGTAGTACTTAAGTGAAACAATGCACTGACTCGCATTAGCGCTCGTAGTGGTACTTAAGTGAAACAATGCACTGACTCGCATCAGCGCTCGTAGTGGTACTTAAGTGAAACAATGCACTGACTCGCATTAGCGCTCGTAGTGGTACTTAAGTGAAACAATGCACTGACTCGCATTAGCGCTCGTATTGGTACTTAAGTGAAACAATGCACTGACTCGCATTAGCGCTCGTAGTGGTACTTAAGTGAAACAATGCACTGACTCGCATCAGCGCTCGTAGTGGTACTTAAGTGAAACAATGCACTGACTCGCATTAGCGCTCGTATTGGTACTTAAGTGAAACAATGCACTGACTCGCATTAGCGCTCGTAGTGGTACTTAAGTGAAACAATGCACTGACTCGCATCAGCGCTCGTAGTGGTACTTAAGTGAAACAATGCACTGACTCGCATTAGCGCTCGTAGTGGTACTTAAGTGAAACAATGCACTGACTCGCATTAGCGCTCGTAGTGGTACTTAAGTGAAACAATGCACTGACTCGCATTAGCGCTCGTAGTGGTACTTAAGTGAAACAATGCACTGACTCGCATCAGCGCTCGTAGTGGTACTTAAGTGAAACAATGCACTGACTCGCATCAGCGCTCGTAGTGGCACTTAAGTGAAACAATGCACTGACTCGCATTAGCGCTCGTAGTAGTACTTAAGTGAAACAATGCACTGACTCGCATAAGCGCTCGTAGTTGTACGTAAGTGAAACAATGCAATGACTCGCATTAGCGCTCGTAGTAGTACTTAAGAGAAACAATGCACTGACACGCATTAGCGCTCGTAGTGGTACTTAAGTGAAACAATGCACTGACTCGCATTAGCGCTCTTAGTGGTGCTTAAGTGAAACAATGCAATGACTCGCATCAGCGCTCGTAGTAGTACTTAAGTGAAACAATGCACTGACTCGCATTAGCGCTCGTAGTAGTACTTAAGTGAAACAATGCACTGACTCCCATTAGCGCTCGTAGTAGTACTTAAGTGAAACAATGCACTCACTCGCGTTACGGCTCGTAGTAGTACTTAAGCGAAACAATGCACTCACTCGCGTTAGGGCTCGTAGTAGTACTTAACTGAAACAATGCACTGACTCGCAATAGCGCTCGAAGTAGTACTTAACTGAAACAATGCACTGACTCTCATTAGCGCTCGTAGTAGTACTTAAGTGAAACAATGCACTCACTCGCGTTAGGGCTCGTAGTAGAACTTAACTGAAACAATGCACTGACTCTCATTAGCGCTCGTAGTAGTACTTAAGTGAAACAATGCACTCACTCGCGTTAGGGCTCGTAGTAGAACATAACTGAAACAATGCACTGACTCTCATTAGCGCTCGTAGTAGTACTTAAGTGAAACAATGCACTCACTCGCGTTAGGGCTCGTAGTAGAACTTAACTGAAACAATGCACTGACTCGCATTAGCGCTCGTAGTAGTACTTAAGTGAAACAATGCACTCACTCGCGTTAGGGCTCGTAGTAGTACTTAACTGAAACAATGCACTGACTCTCATTAGCGCTCGTAGTAGTACTTAAGTGAAACAATGCACTCACTCGCGTTACGCCTCGTAGTAATACTTAACTGAAACAATGCACTGACTCGCGTTAGCGCTCGTAGTAGTACTTAAGTGAAACAATGCACTGACTCGCATTAGCGCTCGTAGTAGTACTTAAGTGAAACAATGTACTGACTCACATTAGCGCTCGTAGTAGTACTTAAGTAGCGCTCGAAGTAGTACTTAACTGAAACAATGCACTGACTCGCATTAGCGCTCGTAGTAGTACTTAAGTGAAACAATGCACTGACTCGCATTAGCGCTCGTAGTAGTACTTACGTGAAACAATGCACTGACTCGCATTAGCGCTCGTAGTGGTACTTAAGTGAAACAATGTACTGACTCACATTAGCGCTCGTAGTAGTACTTAAGTGAAACATGCACTCACTCGCGTTAAGGCTCGTAGTAGAACTTAACTGAAACAATGCACTGACTCTCATTAGCGCTCGTAGTAGTACTTAAGTGAAACAATGCACTCACTCGCGTTAGGGCTCGTAGTAGTACTTAACTGAAACAATGCACTGACTCTCATTAGCGCTCGTAGTAGTACTTAAGTGAAACAATGCACTCACTCGCGTTACGCCTCGTAGTAATACTTAACTGAAACAATGCACTGACTCGCATTAGCGCTCGTAGTAGTACTTAAGTGAAACAATGCACTGACTCTCATTAGCGCTCGTAGTAGTACTTAAGTGAAACAATGCACTCACTCGCGTTACGGCTCGTAGTAGTACTTAAGTGAAACAATGCACTCACTCGCGTTAGGGCTCGTAGTAATACTTAACTGAAACAATGCACTGACTCGCATTAGCGCTCGTAGTGGTACTTAAGTGAAACAATGCACTGACTCGCAATAGCGCTCGAAGTAGTACTTAACTGAAACAATGCACTGACTCTCATTAGCGCTCGTAGTAGTACTTAAGTGAAACAATGCACTGACTGGCATTAGCGCTCGTAGTAGTACTTAAGTGAAACAATGCACTCACTCGCGTTAGGGCTCGAAGTAGTACTTAACTGAAACAATGCACTGACTCGCATTAGCGCTCGAAGTACTACTTAACTGAAACAATGCACTGACTCTCATTAGCGCTCGTAGTAGTACTTAACTGAAACAATGCACTGACTCGCATTAGCGCTCGTAGTAGTACTTAAGTGAAACAATGCACTCACTCGCGTTAGGGCTCGTAGTAGAACTTAACTGAAACAATGCACTGACTCGCATTAGCGCTCGTAGTAGTACTTAAGTGAAACAATGCACTCACTCGCGTTACGCCTCGTAGTGGTACTTAAGTGAAACAATGTACTGACTCACATTAGCGCTCGTAGTAGTACTTACGTGAAACAATGCACTCACTCGCGTTAGCTCTCGTAGTAGTACTTAAGTGAAACAATGCACTGACTCGCATTAGCGCTCGTAGTAATACTTAACTGAAACAATGCACTGACTCGCGTTAGCTCTCGTAGTAGTACTTAAGTGAAACAATGCACTGACTCGCGTTAGCTCTCGTAGTGGTACTTAAGTGAAACAATGCACTGACTCACATTAGCGCTCGTAGTAGTACTTAAGTGAAACAATGCACTGACTCTCATTAGCGCTCGTAGTAGTACTTACGTGAAACAATGCACTGACTCGCGTTAGGGCTCGAAGTAGTACTTAACTGAAACAATGCACTGACTCGCATTAGCGCTCGTAGTAGTACTTAAGTGAAACAATGCACTCACTCGCGTTAGGGCTCGAAGTAGTACTTAACTGAAACAATGCACTGACTCGCATTAGCGCTCGTAGTAGTACTTAAGTGAAACAATGCACTGACTCGCATTAGCGCTCGTAGTAGTACTTACGTGAAACAATGCACTGACTCGCATTAGCGCTCGTAGTAGTACTTACGTGAAACAATGCACTGACTCGCATTAGCGCTCGTAGTGGTACTTAAGTGAAACAATGTACTGACTCACATTAGCGCTCGTAGTAGTACTTAAGTAGCGCTCGAAGTAGTACTTACGTGAAACAATGCACTGACTCGCATTAGCGCTCGTAGTGGTACTTAAGTGAAACAATGTACTGACTCACATTAGCGCTCGTAGTGGTACTTAAGTGAAACAATGCACTGACTCGCATTAGCGCTCGTAGTAGTACTTAACTGAAACAATGCACTGACTCGCGTTAGCTCTCGTAGTAGGACTTAAGTGAAACAATGCACTCACTCGCATTAGCGCTCGTAGTAGTACTTAAGTGAAACAATGCACTCACTCGCATTAGCGCTCGTAGTAGTACTTAAGTGAAACAATGCACTCACTCGCGTTAGGGCTCGTAGTAGAACTTAACTGAAACAATGTACTGACTCACATTAGCGCTCGTAGTAGTACTTACGTGAAACAATGCACTGACTCGCATTAGCGCTCGTAGTAGTACTTAAGTGAAACAGTACACTGACTCGCATTAGCGCTCGTAGTGCTTAAGTGCAACAATGCACTGACTCGCATTAGCGCTCGTAGTACTTCTTAAGTGAAACAATGCACTGACTCGCATTAGCGCTCTTAGTGGTGCTTAAGTGAAGCAATGCACTGACTGCCATTAGCGCTCGTAGTTGTACTTAACTGAAACAATGCACTGACTCGCATTGGCGCTCGTAGTAGTACTTAAGTGAAACAATGCACTGACTCGCATTAGTGCTCGTAGTAGTACTTAAGTGAAACAATGCACTGACTCGCATTAGCGCACGTAGTAGTACTTAAGTGAAACAATGCAATGATTCGCATTAGCGCTCGTAGTAGTACTTAAGTGAAACAATGCATTGACTCGCATTAGCGCTCGTAGTAGTACTTAAGTGAATCAGTGCACTGACTCGCATTAGCGCTCGAAGTGGTGGAAAAAGGCAAATTGCTAATCTAATCGACCGTATAACGATGACTAAAAAAAGGATTGTAATTTTTGGAATAAAAAACAATATATTCTGATACTTTATTATATTTTATTTACCTGAAATTCGTAGCTCATATCCTTAGTGTGTTTTCAACATTGAGTTGCTTGCTTGAAGGGCTAGAACTGTCGATTTTTAATGAAAATAACGCTTTTAACTTGCGTGTAGGATGTTTAAAGTAATATAATCTTTTATTTAGTCTTTCCTCCTTAGACTTTCTCCAATTTCTTGGGATCGACACTACATGTCTCTGGTGGTTAATAGTGTAGCGTGTTGTGTGCAACTGAAGGGATGCGTTTTAAAATAGACACAAAGACCTAGCACGCGAGCCAGAGGAATTAACCAGACGCAGTTAAAACCCTCGCCTCGACCTGGAATCGAACCCGGGGTCCTCTGAACCGAAGGCAACTGCGCTGACCATTCAGCCTAGGCGCCGGACGTTCGAAGCACGTTAGGAAGGTAACATTTCGTTTAAAGAATCCCACCTGCATTGGCCTAGATTCGAACTGCAGCGACCTTGTTAAGAACCCAGAAACGATGTCACTGAGTTATCACTAGAGCCTGGATTATATGCAGTATAAAACAGGAAATATGTCTATATAAATAAAGTTGTAGGGGGTCCGCTGTCTGTAATTTCTTTTGTTTTGCCAATTTTTCAGATATTTATCCGTTTTAGGTCAACTCAAGACCGAATCGGTGGTTTTTACTTTTCGTGTTTGTTTGTCTGTTTATCTGTCTGTTTGTTTGTCTGTTCCAACATCACGTCGAAACGGCTGGATAGATCTCAACCAAACTTCATATTTAGAGTATATTCATCCCGGGGAAGGTTTCGGTATGCATATCATTTTAAAATCTTTTAATGACGGGGGGTTTATAGGAAAACCAGAATGGTTTTATCCATTTTCTCTTATACTATTGATTTTCTGTAAACTCCGTTTACCGTACGTGAAACGTCTCTTCATTATAAACAACTTTCGTTATGTTCATAATTTACCTTACTCTTCACATGACGGAGAAATTTACTATTTTCTGCGGGTATCGTGCTCTGCATTGAGTTACCGACAGACCGACAACGAACCTATAGGTTACCATGGCAACGTCTCTGATTGCATGCCAGCAGGGAAGTAACGTATTGCCATTTTCCTCATCCTGCTTTTAAATTCGTGGTTGTTCCTTGGGTAGAAGGCAAGAGAGGCGTCAATCGGCCTATCTGCGGGATATTGGCCGAATATCGTTGGAGGGTATAACCGCCCTCGAATAGATTAAGTAATAACACCATTAGTCATCTTCTTATCTGTTTACCTAAGAATCACTGCACCTAAATTTCTCCTTTATGACCGCTTTACAATATCCAAAACTCACACCAGCATAATTTATTGAGGGGCATTTGTTTTTCCAATACATTCACTTGGCATTTACATATTTGTCGTTATCCGGCTGTCCTCAGTTATAATCCATTTTCTATTAATTTCAACTTTCTTAACTGTATTATTTTCTTCCCTAATTACGCCGTATGTACGCGAGTGCTAGGAACTACTGGATGTATTTCCACCAAGCTTCATATTTAGAATCCACCTGCCCTTGATAGGTTTTAGGGCAAATATTGTTTCTAAATCCCTGAACTGACTTGGGGTTTATACGAAACCGAAACAATGATTTTGCACTCCCACAGAATATACACAACCAAACTTAATGGAAATCTACCTTCCTTGATGGAAATTAATTTCTAAACCTTTTTTCTCATGTGCATCATTTCGATACGAGGATTAATAAGGGAGATATCATTAACGGACCGTTTTTCGGTACAAGTCCCATCGGAGTTAACTCACGAGCGGGTGCGTGTAAAGCGTATTCCTTACAACTTGAAAACTACTGAGGATATTCGAACCAAAATTAATAATTAGCATCCACCTGTCCAAAGGTAGGTTTTAAAGGTCAATAGCATTTCATGTTCCGGAAAGGACTGGCGGTTTATAGGGAACCGAAATGGTGATTTTACTCTTCCACAATATATACAGAACAAGACCAAGCTGACTGGAAATCGACCAAACGTGACGGAATTCCACCTCTAAAACCTTTTTCATGTGCATTTTTTCGTCAGGAGGATTAATAAAGGAGATATCATGAATGGTCAGTTTTGCTGGTTAAGTCCAGCGGACATAGCCCAAAAGGTGTTGTACATGGAGCAGATTCCTTATCTGTATAAATCAAATGGTGCAGACCTTCGGGACGTCCTATCACATAACGGATTGCACAATCTCCGTTCAATTTGGAATGATCTACAACCTTGGTCTTATGACTTTTTGTCGTATCTGTATCTCTTTTACGTTTGATTTTCTCTGTTAACTTGGTGTGACTGGCGGTAAGCTTCTGGCAGTAGGACAAGGGGCCTAACATTATAATGATAACTGCACATCTCAATTTCGACTGATAGTAGGGCTGTTGCCTGCCATTATAATAGAAACTCCTCAACTGTTATCTGTCTGGAAGTAGGAAAGTGGGGCTGCCATTGTAACGAAAATTCCCCAAATCGATTGTGACCCCGCAGTAGGCAATGAGGCCTGCAGTTATTCGTAATGTAAACTTCCCAGCTCGATTGTGAATGGCAGTAGGCAAGTGAGTCTGTCGTTATATCACAAATCCGTAACAAACACTTTACATTGGAAAGAGCGTATGGCGACCTCCCCATGCTGTTTCTCGGATAACGCCAAGGGACATGCAATTTTAAAACAATCTTATTTACTGCATGTACAGTACTTACTTCGATATTTGAATACAATGTAGAATACCGTAGCGAAGCACGGGTACATTTGCTAGTACATAATAAATATGTAGCTAAAATTGAAAAATATGTACCGTTGTTAAATATGTAATAAATAAAAAATATGTAACTTAATGGCCGCCTCTGTGGTGTAGTGGTTAGCGTGATTAGCTGCCACCCCCGGAGGTCCGGGTTCGATTCCCGGCTCTGCCACGAAATTTGAAAAGTGGTACGAGGGCTGGAACGGGGTCCACTCAGCCTCGGGAGGTCAACTGAGTAGAGGTGGGTTCGATTCCCACCTCAGCCATCCTGGAAGTGGTTTTCCGTGGTTTCCCACTTCTCCTCCAGGCGAATGCCGGGATGGTACCTAACTTAAGGCCACGGCCGCTTCCTTCCCTCTTCCTTGCCTATCCCATCCAGTCTTCCCATCCCTCCCCAAGGCCCCTGTTCAGCATAGCAGGTGAGGCCGCCTGGGCGAGGTACTGGTCATACTCCCCAGTTGTATCCCCCGACCAAGAGTCTGAAGCTCCAGGACACTGCCCTTGAGGCGGTAGAGGTGGGATCCCTCGCTAAGTCCGAGGGAAAAACTGAACCTGGAGGGTAAACAGATGATGATGATGATGATGATGTAACTTAATATCTAAGCTGTATTATTGATGTATGTTTGTACACAGAAAAGAAAACAAACCCGAAAACAGTTTAAAGTGAAGATGTTATTCAACCTCAAATTTTCATTTGGGGATGCAATTCACACCTTTCTCCCCCCCCCCCCCCCCCAATTGTTCTGCGGTCATCAAATGCCTTCTGTCTCTAGATTGTTTTTATAAATAGAGAGAGAGAAAAAGATCTTTCACTTCACATAAAGTCACTGGCGCGTATCTCAAAAAAGGAATGGTACCGGAAGATAAGTTCTCATTTTCCGTGAGCTGCACCCAATACGGTTATCATACTTTTACTTTATGCCTTTCCCCGTAGTAGCAGCGACATGCCATTGACCCACCCTTCACACTGTACCGTTACTTCTTAAGGGATGTACAAGTCATCAACACAGCTAATGGATGTGGATGCGATTCTTTGACAGAAAACTTCACTTTAAATTATTTTATATTATTTTCAGATGTTAGAGACGTACAGGCTTTTAAAACCATTTTCCAGTGTTTAATTAAAAAACTTAAATCGATGTAAATTAGTAAAAAAAATTGTGTTTTCTTTCAGATGCGCAATATTCTTCAAAATATTTAAAATATGTATTAACTATCAAAATATTTATTATGCATCGAAATATGTAAAAATATGTAATTTTAAACTCCTGGAATAATGGTCCTTTTAGCGTGATTCGCCGACATTTCAGTTTTTCTTGTAGCTACATATATGGGAACAGAATATGCAATTACATATAATCCGGGCTCTAGTTATCACTAAGGGCCTGTATTACGACCTTCAGAGTCCGGCTCCATGACTAAATGGTTAGCGTGCTGGCCTTTGGTCACGGGGGTCCCGGGTTCGATTCCCGGCAGGGTAGGGAATTTTAACCATCATTAGTTAATTTCGTTGGCACGGGGGCTGGGTGTATGTGTTGTCTTCATCATCATTTCATCCTCATCACGACGCGCAGGTCGCCTACGGGAGTCAAATCAAAAGACCTGCACCTGGCGAGCCGAACATGTCCTCGGACACTCCCAGCACTATAAGCCATACGCCATTTCATTTTACGACCTTCAGATAAACAGCAAGATACGTAGGCTGCAGTTTTGCAAACTAGAAATTAAATATTTTCTTGGGTACTACCAATGGATTTTAACTACGGGATTGTTATGCGGAAGATGTAGTCACATTTTTATTGCGATGGCAATAAGGTTACTGAAAATGTAAAGAAATATTGCGCGCTGGTATACCTGTTCCCTGGTGTTTTCGTTTGTTTAGCGCCATTCCTTTTGAAATTGTATTACTAGAGTCAAATATTAGACTCTTGTTAGGCTGGAATGTGAAATTTCAGGTCAAGAAAAAATTAGGACTGAAATCTACACATACGAAGACATTTTAAAATGAATTAAATATGTAACGAAACTCAGAAATTCTTGTTCAAAATACGTAGGTCGAGTCATAAGTCGTGGCAACTATTTTTTTTTTTCTCGCGAACAGGAGACAACCCCGTTTCAGCCCTCGTACCACTTTTCAAATTTCGTGGCAGAGCCGGGAATCGAACCCGGGCCTCCGCGCGTGGCAACTAATCGCACTAACCACTAGCCCACAGAGACGGACAGTGGATACATTTTGGAGTTTTAATTATCGTGTAATTTCGTTGCATCTCGTATCATTATGGGCCGATGACCTAGCCATTAGGCCCGTTCAAACATTAAACATCAGTAGTGGTAGTAGTAGTATAGTCGATTTTGAGGAGAATCTAGCCGATTTAATGCAACCACAACTCGAAATCGATTCAAAATATTAGTCGTACTTCTTATGAGTGCGTATTAACTCTAGAACTGCCTGATTACATTTAGCACAAAATGTGTTCAGTATATTATCTGATAAAATACTGTTCCATTCGTATATCCATAGACTTGTTAACAATATCATTGTTTTGTGAGCGTGTCGCAGGCTATTTACATACATCCACCCCATAAATGCAATGTATACCGGATACGTATTCTGCGGTATCGCGGTGGGACAGCCCAGTTGTTCGTACAGAGAGGCGGAATGAAGTGTACGGTCATGCGCCTGCTCTCGCAGTCAGAATGAGGTCAGTCGTCAGGTCAATTTCCCGAGGGCTATCTGAATCACACTAGCGCGGTCAAATCGTTACCTGGAAACCGCTTGAGCGAATACCAGTACGGTGACGTTAAGTGGGTAATCTCTTCTAGGTGGCTTGTTTCCTACCGGAGTTTGATACTATGCCAAGTGCCCTTGTTGACACCCTGTCTCCCTTATGAAGGTGAATAGAGCAGGGGTGTCTCTACATTACCACTGCTACATTTCTACAGTAGCAGAAATATCTACTGCAATGCTGTACATTTTTCTTAACTTAACATTTTCGTAACAATCATGTAAGATTATATTACTTTGAAGTGTGCAGAAAAGAGGATAACACAAGAATATACACATCATTTCATAAACACCAAGTAAATAATAATGGCGTATGGCCTCCGGAGAGGCCTGCTGCGGGTCTTTTTCTCGTAGACGGCCTATTAGGCGACCTGCATGTCTGTGAAGTTGAGGGCCCTACATAGGATGATTTATAATGCTGACTAGGCCATACACACACAGCCTCCGAGTCACTGGAATGAACCAATTAAGGTTAAGATCCCCGACCCGACCGGGAATCGAACTCGCGACCCTCTGAACCGAAGGCCAGTACACTGATCATTCAGCCAACGAGTCGGACAACACCAAGTTAATAATAATAATAATAATAATAATAATAATAATAATAGTCCGTATGTGTGGTGTAGTGGTCACTGATTAGCTGCCACCCCCCGGAGGCCCGGGTTCGATTCAAGGCTCTACAACGAAATTTGAAAAGTGGTACGAGGTCCACTCAGCCTCGGGACGTCGAGGTCAACTGAGTAGAGGGGGATTCGATTTCCTCCTCAGCCATCCTCGAAGTGGTTTTCCACTTCTCCAGGCAAATGCCGGGATGGTACCTAACTTAAGGCCACGACCACTTCCTTCTCTCTTTCTTGGATATCCCTTCCGAACTTCCCAACCCCCAACAAGGCCCCTGTTCAGCATAGCAGATGAGGCCGCCTGGGCGAGGTACTGGTCCTCCTTCCCAGTTGTATCCCGCGATCCAATGTCTCACGCTCCAGGACACTGCCCTTGAGGAGGTAGAGGTGGGATCCCTCCCTGAGTCCGAGGGAAAAACCGACCCTGGAGGGTAAACAGATAAAGAAAAAGAAGAAGAGTTTAATTTTTGGTCAGTTACAATCATATTATACATATTTATATAATATTAATATCATATAGAAAAGGTACATTAATTGGTAATAACTTATTAATATACAAGCCCCGATACCTTTGTTAACATCTATATATGAGAGAGAGAACGGAGCATCTTAAAAATTACGGTTTTCGGAGACGTCGATGGGCTGAAATTTTGTCCCACAGAACTTCTTGTACCTGCCAGTAAATCTACCGACACGGGACTGGCGTATTTTAACCTTCAAGTACCATCAGACTGAGTCAAAATCGAAGCTGCTAACTTGAACTCGGAAGGCCAGCGCTTCTACCTTCTGGGTCACTCAGCCTGGCACACCGAATACAAAATGTTAATGTAATTGTTAAGACATGCTAAATGATGAAAAATGAGCAGCTGGAATTAACCAATTACGGATAAAATTCCCGTCCCTGCCGGGAATTAAGCTTGTGAATTACACCTGCAATTAAGGGCCTTGAGTCTTCCAAAACGACTGCTGGCTGTCTTGATGGACCGGTAAATAGCTGAGTGTCCCGTAATCAGGAAGACTATTTCTTCTTCTTCTTCTTCTTCTTCTTCTTCTTCTTCTTCTTCTTCTTCTTCTTCTTCTTAACCTGTTTACCTTCCAGGGTCGGTTTTTTCCTCTACCGCCGCAAGAGCAGTGTCCTGAAGCTTCAGACCTTGGGTCGGGGATACAACTAGGGGGAATGACTAGTACTTCGCCCAGGCGGCCTCATCTGCTATGCTGAACAGGGGCCTCGCAGGGGGTTGGGAAGATTGGATGGGACAGGGAAGGAAGCAGCCGTGGCCTTAAGTTAGAAGTGGGAAACCACGGAAAAGCACTTCGAGGATGGCTGAGGTGGGAATCGAACCCACCTCTACTCAGTTGAACTCCCGAGGCTGAGTGGACCCCGTTCCAGCCTTCTGACCACTTTTCAAATTTCGTGGCAGAGCCGGGAATCGGACCCGGACCTCCGGAGGTGGCAGCTAATCACGCTAACCACTACACCACAGAGACGGACGAAGACTATTTCATCATCCATATTGTTTGGCTTCCTTGACCCGAGTCGCTACTTCTCATAGCAACACCTCTCTAGCCGTTCTTACGAGATTGACTGAAACCCCTTACCACACCTCAGAACAGGAGGAAATCCTAGGACGAGCCAGGAATGGAACCGAAGACGTAGGGGTAAAAGGCAGATAATTTGGCCAGTGCTTCATAAATGTTGTTTACTTCCTCACATGAATGTCTAGTTCTCGTTTACAGACCGGTGTTCATCTTAGGTTGAATTCCTGACGGCCGCGTGCCAGGCAGGTGCTAGGTTCTGGATGCAGCTGCTAGAGAACAGGTCAAACCGTCCTCTCTTCAAAACAGACAAGACTTGCACGGTAGCAGACTTTTCAGGGTCATCGCAGACAAAAGGTCCGTATTTAATTGAACGTGTTCAGAGGACGAAGGCGGTACCAATGGTCACATCATCGCCATAATGAGCTGTTAAGATGCGTCCACGCCAAGATGTTTTCGTAAACTTTATTAATAAACACTGTTAACCAAGAATGTTCATGTACATTTTTGACTGTTAATAAACAAAATAGCGTGTTCGCTACCTTTTCGAGTATGCTGATAAACAAAATATTTTAATTTTTCGTGTCTTCGTTAACATTTCGGTTCACACATGCGCAAGGACACAATTAAAGCACGCAAATTCGTAGCGCGGAATACGATGCTTTCTTATTTCTTCTAAAAATTAACTATCAAATCACAATCGGAAGGGATAGACAAGGAAGAGGGAGGAAGCGGCCATGGCCTTAGGTTAGGTACCATTCCGGCATTTGCCTGGAGAAGTGGAAAACCACTTCGAGGATGGCTGAGGAGGAAATCGAACCCCCCCTCTACTGAGTTGACCTCGACGTCCCGAGGCTGAGTGGACCTCGTACCATTTCGTTGTAGAGCCTTGAATCGAACCCGGGCCTCCAAGGGTGGCAGCTAATCACACTAACCACAGAGGCGGACCTTAACTCGTCTCTCCAAACTTAATTCTAAACGCCTTCCCAATATTTTTCTTGTCCACACTTTGTGTCTATTTTCTTCTTCCTGACCCTATGCATTGTAACCTCACAAACAGCCTTTCTGGACATAATGTTGAAGAAGTGTGTACACAAAAGTTTATTAACTATGTTAAGAAATGTTTTAATTAATATTGTATATTACATTTGGCGTGGACTAGCCATTATGTGTATATAAAAAACCGCATGTCGAGTGAGTTGGCTGGATGGCTAGCCATGAATAGTACTGTCGATGCATATTACTGTAACAATATTGTACAGACGTATAAGTTGTCAAAGGCGGATATTTTGAAAATTAATTCCTATAACAGGGTTACTTAATGTTTTGAAATTTTTAATTTTGTGTTCAATCCCTGAAACCAACATATTCTCAAACATTCTTCTTTTTTAAATAATGTAGTGCATGGAGATGATGTATCGTCGTTTTTAAGCTATCGTCTAATAGAAATCAATGATGAACCGGACTAAGTAGCTTCCTTATCTTTCTTGCATGTATGATGCAACGTGTATAAATGTGGCCCACTGTTGCGTCACACCGAGCGATTAGATGAAATCATCTCCTATTCGTTGTACTCTCAAAGCAAGTCCTCCTAAACTATTCATAATTAATTAGAAGGTAAGTCTGAAAACGATTAAATAACGGAAACAAAATTATATTCTTTAATAGTATCATGAAGCAATGTAAAATAAATCTGTCAGATTTTCGGCTAATAACTGAGAAATATAGTTTTTGTTATCAAAAAGAATTAGTGGGAGATCAGCAAATAGTTCATCCTTTTATAGGTAATTTGATTTTCCAAATGCATATCTTTCTTTCTTTCTTTCTTTCTTTCTTTCTTTCTTTCTTTCTTTCTTTCTTTCTTTATTTCTTTGTCCCTCGGATTCAGCGAGGGCTCCCACCTCTACCGCCTCAAGGGCAATGTCCTGGAGCGTGACACTTTGGATCGCAGGCATAAAACTGGGAAGGAGGACCAGTACTTCGCACAGGCGTCCTCACCTGCTATTCTGATCAGGGGCCTTGCGGGGCATAGACAGTTCGGAAGGGATAGACAAGGAAGCAGCCGTGGCCTAAAGTTAGGTTCCATCCCGGCATTTGCCTGGATGAGAAATGGGAAACCACGGAAAACCACTTCCAGGATGGCTGAGGTGGGAATCGAACCCCCTCTTCTCAGTTGACTTCCCGAGGCTGAGTGGACCCCGTTCCGGCCCTCGTACCAATTTTCAAATGTTGTGGCAGAGACGGGAATCCAACCCGAGCCTAATCATTCATTTCACTTGAAGCAGATAATGTATGTCCGGAAATACTATTTTGCTGTTGAAAATTTCAAGTTCTTACTGCCTTGATGGAGCACAAATACTGTTTGTCCTGGACACTGTTTTGAAAGATTTGAGACATATTTTTAACTGAACAGTGATTACTCAACTTTATTTAATTACTTTTCATACCTTGTGATTTTATTAAAATCATTTAAAAATAAATGATGAAAAAGAATGTTGAAATCAATTCCTTTGAGAAATACAACGGTTGTGCTTTGAAGTTCTCTTTCACATTGTTAGTGCCAAATGTTGTATGTTCCAAACTTCCATTAAAATATAGTGAATAATTCCTTTACTGATGCACAAAAATGTGGTCCAGTTGTTGAAATACAATTACAAAGAAATAATCTACAGATCCGTAACAGTGGCTACAGCTATATTATTTGTCGTAAATGACTGCCACTTCATAAACTTTCAATTTGAGTTTTCTCAGAATCACGATTTTTGGACATACCATGTTTGGGCACTAAGCCATCGATATATACTCCACACACACAGAAATAGATACTAATGTTTTAGAATGAACGAAGGCCCGTCTGTCCTGTCTCGGTCAACCGAAGTTGGAAGAGAGAGAGAGAGAGAGAGATTCCAAAAGTCATCATTCACGTGTGAATACACAGTTTAAAAATTGGCCAAATTTGAAAAAAAAAAAGAAGAAACACGGAAAATTACGGACCAAAAATGTGCTGACACATATCAATTACGCAGTAACAAAGAAATACATAAAACATGCAGCAGGATTTCAGATACAATACGCAAACGAAGAGTTAAAATTTTTGGAAAGAAAGAAATGGCGTATGGCTTTTAGTGCCGGGAGTGTCCGAGGACATGTTCGGCTCGCCAGGTGCAGGTCTTTTGATTTGACTCCCGTAGGCGACCTGCACGTCGTGATGAGGATGAAATGATGAAAACGACACATACAACCAGCCCCCGTATCAGCGAAATTAACCAACGATGGTTTAAATCTCGACCCTACCGGGAATCGAACCCGGGACCCCTGTGACCAAGGGCCAGCACACGAACCATTTAGCCATGGAGCCGGACAAAATTTTTGTATATATTTCAAGAATGTCCGACGTGAGACTCATAAGACAATTTTCAACCATTTCAACAAACCCAATAGGAAAAGCAGCTCTTATGACAAATGGTTTGTTAAAAGCACGAAGAGTCTGCAAGAAATGTTATTGTTATTGTTTTTACGTCCCACTAACTACTTTGAAGGTTTTCGGAAACGCCGAGGTGCCGGAATTTCGTCCCGCGGGAGTTCTTTTACGTGCCAGTAAATCTACCGACACGAGGATGACTTATTTGAGCACCTTCAAATACCACCGGACTGAGCTAGGATCGAACCTGCCAAGTGCAAGAAATGAACATCATGGATCAGGACATCCACAACAGAACCACTTTCAGGAACAGGATACACACGTCTGACGGATTCCTAGAGCCAGAAACTGCGACCAACAAGAAACAACATTGGACGGCTGAAAAGAAAGAAGCTGTAGTGCAAGAGAATGAAGGATTAAAGGCGCCAAAGAAAACGGATGTCATGAAGAATTATTTACGTTGTCCATAGCTGGCCAAATTCGATTGTGAATGAATACGGAGAATGACTAATTTCTTAATTACTGTGTGGAGGAGTAAATATGACTTTCCGTAGCCATGAATGTACTCAACACACAATTCTGACTCGAAGTATGGAACTGCATAGAGCCCAAGACAAACATTATTATGGTCGGCAATAAGTTTATTTTTACTATCTTGTTCTGTTTTAATATTTGTTCAGTTTAGATTGTCTTTCTTTCTTTCTTTCTTTCTTTCTTTCTTTCTTTCTTACTTAATCTGTTTACCCTCCAGGGTTGGTTTTTCCCCTCTAGCGCCTCAAGGGCAGTGTCCTAGAGCCTGACACTTTGGGTCGGGGGATACAACTGGGAAGGGGGATCAGTACCTCGCCCAGGCGGCCTCACCTGTTGTGCTGAACAAGGGCCTTGTGGGGGAATTGGGAAGATTGGAAGGGATAGACAAGGAAGAGGGAAGGAAGGGGCCGTGGTCTTAGGTTAGGTACCAACCCGGCATTTCCCTGGGGGAGAAGTGGGAAACCACGGAAAATCACTTCCAGGATGGCTGAGGTGGGAATCGAACTACCCCTCTCCTCAGGTGAGTTGACCCCGTTCCAACCCTCGTACCACTTTTCAAATTTCGTGTCAGAGCCGGGAATCGAACACGGGCCTCTGGGGGTTGGCAGCTAATCACGCTAACCACTACACCACAGAAGGGGACTTAGATTGTCTTCTTTTATATAACTTATTTCATGCTTTCCCAACTGGTAGTAGTTAAGTTCATTGGTACGTACTCCGTAGTGTATTCCTTTCACATTGTGTGTCTTTGTTTTGGGCTGTAATAGGCATATGCCTAGTAATTGCCAAAAAAAAACTAATTTACTCCCTCCACAGTTTATGACGATCCGGAACTTATTTTTTATTATTTTTATTTTTTTCAAAAACAACTTATTGGCGCTTTGCTCAGTATCGGTTTACATTGACAAATTATGATACAAATTCCCAGATGTGTTTTCACTCCAAAAGGCAGGTAAAGACCATTACGGGACGTAAAACACCTCATCCTACACACCGTAAACTCGGGAAATACGTGGGTGACGTCAACTTTTATCTCCTAACAAGGATTGTGGAAGATGACATGGAAAAGTGGGATAACTGGCGCGGCGCGGCGGTGAGCTGTGCTGGGTCACATCAAGGAAGTTCTGCTCCTGTCAGCTCGCTCGCAGAGAACCCGGAACTGCTGAGCCAAGGTCACAGTGACGGAGCAGGAACAGCATGCAGGTGCAAGATGCAATAATGGAATACAGCCGAGGTCATCCCTCACCTCACCTCACCCTGTGGAACTGCTATCGACTGGCCTTCTGCTACTGCTAAACTACGTCTCATCTTTTGCTGTAAACACAGCCATAGACATTCTCGCCAGGTGAGATAATAATTCAAAAAATACAGTAGAACCCGTTTATTGCGACATCTCTTTTAACGACGTATTCGATATAACGGCGAAATCTAACGGTCCCGTCTAAATCCTATATCAATCAATCAATCAATCAATCAATCAATCAATCAATCAATCAATCAATCAATCAATCAATCAATACTGATCTGCATTTAGGGCAGTCACCCAGGTGGCAGATTCCCTATCTGTTGTTTTCCTAGCCCCTTCTTAAATGATTGCAAAGAAATTGGAAGTTTATTGAACATCTCCCTTGGTAAGTTACTCCATTCCCTAACTCCTCTTTCTGTAAATGAATATTTGCCCCGATTTGTCCTCTTGAATTCCAACTTTATCTTCATATTGTGATCTTTCCTACTTTTAAAGACACCACTCAAAGTTATTCGTCTACTAATGTCTTTTTTTCTTTTTTCTAGTGGCTTTACGTCGCACCGACACAGATAGGTCTTATGGCGACGTTGGATAGGAAAGGGCTAGGAGTGGGAAGGAAGCAACCTGGCCTTAATTTGCCTGGTGTGAAAATGGGAAACCACGGAAACCATATTCAGGGCTGCCGACAGTGGAATTCTAACTCTATCTCCCGGATGCAAGCTCACAGCCGCACGGCCAACTCGCCCGGTAGAACAAATAATGTGCCGATCAATGGACCTACTCTTCAAATGAAAGCCAATGAATATCCTCGCAGTCCCACTCCACTAGTACTGTCCTGTAAAATGCAGTACGTATTTTAATTACGTTTTTTGAAGTTTTAACTTAATTCTGTTACCTAAGTAAGTGTGCAACCTAAAATTTACCCATATGACATTTATGCAAAGTATAAAAAATCGGTTTGTGCGGCTATTGCCTATAACGACATTTAATTGGTGGTCCCTTCGGAGTGGTTATAACCGGTTTGTGCGACTATCGGCTATAACGACCGTAACTGGCAGTCCCTTCGGAGTCGTAATAACCGGTTTGTGCGACTATCGCCTATAACGACATTTAATTGGTGGTCCCATTGGAGTGGTTATAACCGGTTTGTGCGACTAGCGCCTATATCGACCGTAACTGTCAGTCCCTTCGGAGTCGTAATAACCGGTTTGTGCGACTATCGCCTATAACGACCGTTAACTGGTGGTCCCTTCGGAGTAGTTATTGCCGGTTCGTGCGACTATCGCCTATAACGACCGTTAATTGGCGGTCTATTTGAAGTCATTATAACCGGTTTGTACGACTATCCCCTATAACGACCGTTAACTGGCGGTCCCTTTGGAGTCGTTATAACTGGTTTGTGCGACTACCGTCTATAACGACCGTTAATTGTCGGTCCCTTTAGAGTCGTTATAACCGGTTTGTGCGACTATCGCCTATAACGACATTTAATTGGTGGTCCCATTGGAGTCGTTATAACCGGTTTGTGTGACTATCGCCCATAACGACCGTTAACTGGCGGTCCCTTCGGAGCCGTGATAACCGGTTTGTGCGACTATCTTCTATAAGACCGTTAATTTTTTTTAATTTTATTTTTGCTACTTGCTTTACGTCGCACCGACACAGATAGGTCTTATGGCGACGATGGGACAGGAAAGGGCTAGGAGTGGGAAGGAAGCGGCCGTGGCCTTAATTAAGGTACAGCCCCGGCATTTGCCTGGTGTGAAAATGGAAAACCATGTAGGGAGATTCGCAGGGTGGTAGAGTTGTATGTAAATAAAGTTATGTATTAGAGCGAACCCAAAGTCCACCTGGTGACCATGTTCGTTAAAGCGCTGAAGTCTAAACGGTCTAACACCGTGGTTAGCCGGTTCGAGTCCCGTTGCTCGAAAAAAAATTCGATCAGAATGTTGGCCGGGAGGGTAGGGGAGGTGGGAGTATACCATTTATAATCACTCGATTGCGTGCCAAAAGCCTGGATTAAATTCCAAACCACACCGCAGTGATCATATGGAGTGAGGTCATATGACGCTGTTGATGGTGATTCGTCCGTAGGATGGAGACGTTAAGCCTTGAGCAGACCCCTTGGTGCTATTCGACAGGAATAGGCTATGTGCGGCACCAGGTTTCACCCTCTCCCTTGCTGCTATCATATATCACGTTATTCATTTTATCTCATTAACTCCTTTGATGAGGTTGACGCCAGGAAGGGCATCCGGTCATAAAAACCCGCCACGACAGGTTCATCTCACCTCATACCCGACCCCGTGGAGAAACGGGACAAGAGTTGGACAAACATTAAAGTGAACACAAACACTCATCCTCTGAGCTGGAGGAATTAACCAGACGTGAATAAAATCCTTGGCCTGGTCAAGAATCGAACCCAGGGTCCTCTGAACCAAAGCTCATTATTCTGTTGATCTATGATTGTTACTTGGCGTTGATAGCAGTTTGGAGTCTGAAGACAAATGTAGCAAGTATGATATGAAAATGCTTGATCGCAGGTGGAATGTAACCTAAGATGACTGAACGTCAGTGTTAGTGAAATCGAATAACGGATTAACAAAGATAATGCCGTGAGCACACAGTAGGTCGCGGGCGAAATTATCGTTACTGTACATCAGTCTGCTTTCAGCCCAAGTGGACTGTACGGGGTTGGGAGGAGGGATGCTGGGTGGTATCAGGATATTTTATTCATACTGTAAGTTGGTGGAAGGGGTAACAGACATGAAGGTAGACAGAATGATCACCGGCACAAACATGCAGGAACAGTAGCGGAGAGTATTCGCAGTGGTGGTGGTGGTGATTGTGATAAGAGGAAGTACAACTAGGCAATCATCCCCTATATAACACTAACCAGAGAGAAAAAAAATCGAAAGGATCCGAAACTTCGAAAAAATGAAGGTATCGGCCAAAGAAAGACAAGGACCACGAAATGCGTGAATATGAAAGACTCCCAAGGCCACGAATGCTGTAATACCGTCGGGGTCGGAAAAGAACAAGAGTTGACCAAGGGAGTTCGGATAGAATAGATGAAAGTGAGGAGCCTGGCAGAAGTTAGTGGAAGTAATGCCAGAACTCAGCTAACGGTCCCGTTGTCGTCAACCTGGGTTCCCTTTTAGTCGCCTCGTACGATAGGCAGGGGATACCGTGGGCTTTATTCTACCGCCCCCACCCACGGTGGGACTGAGTGTTCGCAATGCGGATATAAAGGCTGTTAGGAATTAGCTTGATGAATGAAATGTCCGTATACAACGGTTTCGGTAGCTGGGGTCATGCGAGGCGAATGGATACGTTATCTAGGAGGATAATGAACTCGGCCACGGGAAGTTGTCGTTGGTTTCTTTGGGGATTGAATTTTACGTCGCACCGGCACAGATATGTCTTATGGCGACGATGGAAAAGGAAAGGGTTAGGAGTGGGATGGAAGCGACTGTGGTTTTCATTAGGGTACAGCCCCAGCATTTGCCCGATGTGAAAATGGGAAAGAGTGGAAAACCATATTCAGCTGCCGAAGCTGCAGTGGAGTCATGTACTTAAAATTGCTTTTTTGTGCATGACCCCCTGAAGCATGGTACGGCGGGTGGTATAAGCCCAGGGGTAATCGAAGCTTCTACCTATGCCACAAACATCGCTCCCTACTTCAAACTCCTCCCTCGGACAAACCATTCGCTATTCTTCCTTCCTTTACTTCTTTCTTTCATTTTTCTTTTCTTTCTTTCCTTCTTCTTTCTTAAAGCGTTTACCCTCCAGGATTAGATTTTCCCCTCGGACTCAGCGAGGGATACCCCCTCTACCGCCTCAAGGACAGTGTCATGGAGAGTGAAACACTGGGACTGGGGATACAAGCGGGAAGGAGGACCAGTACCTCGCCCAGGCGGCCTCATCTGCTCTGCTGAACAGGGGCCTTGTGGAGGGATGGGAAGATTGGAAGGGATGGGCAAGGAACGGGGAAGGAAGTGGCCGTGGCCTTAAGTTAGGTACCATTCCGGCATTTGCCTGGAGGAGAAGTGGGAAACAACGGAAAACACATCAAGGATGGCTAAGGAGGGAATCGTATCCCCTCTACTCAGTTGACCTCCCTGGGCTGAGTGGACCCCGTTCCAGCCCTCGTACCACTTTTCAAATTTCATGGCAGAGTCGGGAATCGAACCCGAGCCTTCGGGGATGGCAGCTAATCACACTAACCACCACACTACAGAAGTGAACCAGGCAATTATATGCACTACCAAATCTATGGTTTTTTGTTGTTGTAGCCAACAGCAGGAAACGATTAGGAAGCCTACGTTTCTGAACAAAGGAATAGAATCGGCAGATATACCAACGGTGGGGCTCGAATCCACCATCTCCCACATGTAAGCCTACAGCTACACGACTAGTTCCGTGTAGTCAAGTCGCACAGTATTTAGTTGTAATAATAATTTAATAGGGTGTGGCCTCCGGAAATGTCTAGTGCAGGTCTTTTGATTTGACTCCCGTAGGCGACCTGTGCGTCGTGATGATGATGATGAAATGATGAAGACGGCACATCCAATTGTGGTTAAAGTTCCATCGAACCCGGGACCCCTGTGGCTAAAGGCCAGCACGCTAAGCATTTAGCCATTGAACCGGGCATGGTATCATGGTGACAAAATCCAAACTTAACCTATTCAAACAGAAGCTGTTTAGCGTTCGGTACCATTGAAATACATGAGTATTTCACCAGAGTTGCCGGTACTAGGTCTAGACAAAAGTAAACGTTCAGAAAACGCTCAGTCCTGTGGAGGTCAAAATGTTAAAGTTTTAGTATGTGAACAGCGGTTGCAGATTCAAGTTGTAACCTGTTTTGACAGACTCCATCGGTCCATGAAGAGACTCCATTGAGGAACATCATTAAATAATCCGTTGGGTGGAAAGAACTGGTTCGATCTGCTGCGAGGCACAGTGCTGATCACCGTAGAAAGCGACATGGATCGTTTGAATATTCTCTCACTTCCAAGGAACAATGGGAGGGACAAGTTCTAAGACCTTGGACACGTGACGTCACCCATCCAGTAGCGCGACCTTCAGATCAGGAGCTAGAGAAGCAGTAGGCTATTCAAGAAGATCCTGTTTCCAGTGTGCTGGACCACAGTAATCTCAAATACAATTTAACATCATATATACAAATATGCTGCTTTTAAGGAATGTCCAGCTCCATAGCTGAGTGGTCAATGGTCTAATCTTAGGTCCTTGGAGTTCGATTCCTGGACGGGTCGAAGGATTTTAATCGCAAAAATTTAATTTCCTTTGCTCGGGAACTGGATGTTTGTGCTGTACCTAATATCCCTGCAATTAACACCCCATACAGAATACCATTCTTCCGCCACACTAACACGCAGTTTCCCATACACAGTAGACTTCACCGGACGAGTTGGCCGTGCGGTTAGGAGCGCGCAGCTGTGAGCTTGCATCCGGGAGATAGCGGGTTCGAATCCCACTGTCTGCAGCCCTAATAATGGTTTCCCGTTTTCACACAAGGCAAATGTGGGGCTGTATCTTAATTAAGGCCACGGCCGCTTCCTTCCAACTCCTAGCCCTTTCCTATCCCATCGTCGCCATAAGACCTATCTGTGTCGGTGCGACGTAAAGCCACTAGGAAAAAAAAGTAGACTTCGCCAGGCCACAAAACATGTGATGCTGATGCTTGTTGTTTAAAGGGGCCTAACATCGAGGTCATTGGCTCCTAATGTTACGAAATGAGGCGAAATGTTCTGACAAATTAAAAGTCCAAAATCATCCACTGACCAAAATTCAAAGCATGAAGACGAAGAAGGAATGGATGAATTGATATGAATTTAAAACGATCAGTGGAACCGACCCACAGTGCCTCACATGCATAGAAGCTGGCACAAAACAATAGTATTACTGACCAAGGGACTGCTTCTATAGCACGATGCTGAATCGATTATGCTTGTAGTCGAAACGGGTCCAAAATCCAGGTCATCGGCCCATCATAATGGTACTTATCGCTAGGAAAGTAGAACCATGCTATGTGTAATGTTGCGGTACCAATCAAAAGTAGCGTAGACTCGCGGTATTCCACACATTATGGTACTATGCGCACTTGCAACACAGACCTATGGTGTTTCGCACATTGCGGCGCTATGTACAGGCAACGCAAACCTATGGCGTTTCTTAAATAAGTGGACTAACCACAAGGACCCGAAATATCCCGTGGTATTCCTCACATAGTGGGAACTAAGCATAGGCAAGGCAGTACCATGGTGTCGCTCATACAATAGTGTTTCTCATTTAGGGGTACGAATCACAGGTACTGTAAGACCCTGATTCACACACTGTCGCTACTAATCACAAACCTATTGTGTACCTAACATAGTGGTACTTCGCGCAAGTAAATGCGACCCATGGTGTTCCCTGCGTGATGGTACTAATTGCAAGTAGTCTCATAGTTCTAATTTGATCATCCCTTGGTCGCCCCTTTTAGTCGCTTCTTACGACAGGATGGGTATACCGCGAGTGTATTCTACATGTGCGTCCCCAACCCGCAGGGGGTAGTGTGTTTGGTCCGCGAGAGGTATTTTATTTCCCTCAAGTCCGCCGGCAAGCAGGTTAGGACCCCCCTATCCGCCACCTGGGACGCGCCTCGTGGGAGTATCACCTCTCCCCCTGCTCAAGTGGTACGGAATGCCCTCTCCTAAATATGTTGAAGTCATTAGCTGACACTTCGCAGCAATTAGCCGGTCAAGTGGTACGAAATGTCCTAGAACCCTCTGACCAGAAGGATTCTGTCATCCACGGTTCATTATTGTATGAACTGTATCATCGAATTTTCGTTCTAACAAGGGGGCATTTCCTACTCGTCACCACCGATTTCGCTCAAATTTATAGAACGTGGTGACGAGTAGGGAATGCCCCCTTGTAAGTGATACCTGTGCTGCGGGTCAGTATTAACTTTGCGGCATTTCGAGGCGCAACGACGACATCTTGTTTATCTCTATTTAGACTGTTATATACAGAGTCAGTCCCAAGTTCAAGGAAGCTTTCCGTTCGGTTAATTCAAAAGGCTCAGCTTATGAATTTACTGTGATTACCGACTTGAACTTTGAGCCATAACCAAACAACGCCGAATAGTATGGGAACCAAACTATCAACCTTATCTAGTTAATGGACAGTTGTTGTCAATAGGCTTTCTCGTACAGCGTGGGGCAAAAGTTCTCGAAGTTCCCGCAAACTGCTTGGCTGTGCCGTGAAAATAATAAAACATAACGAAAATGTGAAAACATTAAAAAAACTGAAAAATTGTCTTATATATGCTAGTTGCTTTACGTCGCACCGACACAGATAGATCTTATGGCGACGATGGGACAGGAAAGGGCTAGGAGTGGAAAGGAAGCGGCCGTGGCCTTATTTAAGGTACAGCCCCAGCATTTGCCTGGTGTGAAAATGGGAAACCATGGAAAACCACCTTCAGGGCTGCCGACAGTGGGGATTGAACCCACTATTTCCCGGTTGAACTAGTAGTATCGTATCGTAGTCCGTTTACCCTCGAGGGTTGGCTTTTTCCCCTCGGACTCAGCGAGGGATCCCACCTCTACCGCCTCAAGGGCAGTGTCCTGGAGCTTCAGACTTTCGGTCGGGGGATACAACTGGGGAGGTGGACCAGTACCTCGCCCAGGCGGCCTCACCTGCTATGCTGAACAGGGGCCTTGTGAGGGGATGGGAAGACTGGAAGGGATAGACAAGGAAGAGGGAAGGAAGCGGCCGTGGACTTAAATTACAGTAGGTACCATCCCGGCATTTGCCAGGAGGAGAAGTGGGAAACCACGGAAAACCACTTCCAGGATGGCTGAGGAGGGAATTGAACCCCCCTCTACTCAGTTGACCTCCCGAGGCTGAGTGGACCCCGTTCCAGCCCTCGTACCACTTTTCAAATTTCGTGGCAGAGCCGGGAATCGAACCCGGACCTCCGGGGTTGGCAGCTAATCACACTAACCACTACACCACAGAGACGGACTGAACTAGTAGTACTGCAATAAAATTGGTTTCTTTTAACTGTTTATTCACACCATGCCCCATTACATGGCAGTAATATTACATGGTTAAGTAATCATACTACAAATGTAATTTAATTTTTTTAAACCGAGCTCGATAGCTGCAGTTGCTTAAGTGCGGCCAGTATCCAGTATTCGGGAGATAGTAGGTTCGAACCCCACTGTCGGCAGCCCTGAAGATGGTTTTCCGTGGTTTTCCATTTTTACATCAGGCGAATGGTGGGGCTGTACCTTAATTAAGGCCACGGCCGCTTCCTTCCCACTCCTAGCCCTTTCCTGTCCCATCGTCGCCATAACACCTATCTGTGTCGGTGCGACGTAAAGCAACTAGCAAATAATAATAATAATAATAATAATAATAATAATAATAATAATAATAATAATAATAATAATAATAATAATAATAATTCTAAATACATAAGAGATACGTTCTTAATTCTATGACTGTTTTGATGTACGTAAGTAAAATAAATAATAATGTAAAAAACTAGGCTATTTACTTTTTTCACAGTTGTTCAAATACAATTGAGTTCGTGAAAAGAAAGAACTGTTTAAAATAAGTTTTGACTACTCTACTTTTGCTAATGGCCATGTCTCTGTACCTAAAATATTTTTATTTAAAAATCTTCTCTCTCAAGTAATTCACAATGAAATATTATGGTCAACAGTTTCATCACTGACATTACATGGACATATGGGACTATCTAACATTTAGAACGGTAAGTTCTTAATTTTCCGTGACCCGCTACCATTGTGGTGAAATTTGACGTTAAATAAATATGTTGGGAAAGTATGTCTAATACGCTGGGAAAAAATTATTTTGTTACTGAATCCTTCGTCATTTGATCCCATTCACTCTGTCATTTTCTTAAGTTCTCATCTCTCACTTCCTTAATCAAAACACTATTGGGAATTTTTCTGTAACATTCATTCGCACTGCGCTGTTTCCTTCGCCAGATATTAATTTCGTGTGGCTATTTCTAGCCGGGAGCAGCCCTTGTAAGGCAGACCCTCCTATGAGAGTGGGCGGTATCTGACATATGTAGGTAACTGCGTGTTACAGTGGTGGAGGATAGTGTTGTGTGTGGTGTGAGAGTTGCAGGCATGTTGGGGACAGCACAAACACCCATCCCTCGAGCCGCTGGAATTAACCAATGTAGGTTGATATCCCCGACCTGACCGGAAACCGAACCCAGGACCCTATGAACCGAAGGCCAGTACGCTGACCATTCAACCAACGAGTCGGCCCTTGGCTAGATGATCCGCGAGTTCGTTACCGTAGTTCCCAGCGTGGGCCTTCGATATATTAAAATATAAGCCCAGATCTACAACGTTTTCATTTAACGCTTTAAGTATTTTAAATCCTTCAGGTAAGTGATTGGTATCATTATTTTCCAAATTTACCCAATTTATTGTAGCAAACAAGCTGCTGTGTGCCTCTGTGGTGTAGTGGTTAGTGTGATTAGCTGCCACCCCCAGAGGTCCGGGTTCGATGCCCGGCTCTGCCACGAAATTTGAAAAATGATACGAGGGGTGGAACGGGGTCCACTCAGACTCCGGAGGTCAACTGAGTAAAGGTGGGTTCGATTCCCAGCGCAGCCACCCTCGAAGTGTTTTTCCGTGGTTTCCCACTTCTCCTCCATGCAAATGCCAGAATGGTACCTAACTTAAGACCACGGCCACTTCCTTCATTCTTCCTTGTCTATCCCTTCCAATCCCCCACCCCCTCCGCAAGGCCCCTGTTCAACATAGTAGTTGAGGCCGCCTTGGCGAGTATTGGTCATCCTTCCCAGTTGTATCCCCCGATCCTATTTCTCACGCTCCAGGACACTGCCCTTGAGGTGGTAGAGGTGGGATCCCTCGCTGAGTCCGAGGGAAAAACCAACCCTGGAGGGTAAACTGATTAAGAAGAAGAAACAAACTGCTATCGGACGACAATATCTTTACATCGGTCTGTCTTCAGACCCACTTTGCTGTACGGAGGTGGTAGCTGGGCGGACTCACGATATCTTATCCCTAAGTAAGAAGTAACAGGCATGACAGTAGTGGGAATGATTGCTGGTACAAACAGGTCGGAAGAATGGTAGAAGGGTACTCAAAATGAGGAGATTAACTCGATGGATGAAGTTTTATCAACTGGCTTCGGCAATGAGGTCATGTGAGGCGAATAGAGGAGGATAGATTACCTAGGAAAATAATGGACTGGGCCTTGGAGGGTAAGAGAAGTAGAGGGAGACCTAGGCGACGATGTTTAGACTCAGTTTTTTATTCTTAAATCAAAAGGGGTGTAGAACTAGAGGACAAGTAATTCTACCATCTTCCGGAAATAGTAATAGTTTAAAATTAGATGGTGTGTCTTCATTTCTCGCTCAATCACTCTTGGAACTACTAGAACAGTGGTTGTTAAACTTCTGGGTTGGAATAATCCCAAAATCAAACAGTTTTAACTTCGTAGCCCCGAAGTACCAATATATTGCGATTATACCAGAAATAAAAATATACCAAATAACAAATTATCATCATCATCATCATCATCATCATCCGCAGCTTATTCCGCTTGCTCCGAGTCCATGCAAACACTGAAGCATGAAGACATGATGATGATGATGATTATTATTATTATTATTATTATTATTATTATTATTATTATTATTATTGTTGTTTAAAGAGGCCTAACACACAGGTTATCGGCCCTTAATAGTACGAAATGATACATGTAATGACAATTTAAAAGTCCAAAATCATGCACTGAACAGAATTCAAAACGTGATGACGAAGAATTAATAGGTGGATATGAATCTAAAACAATCAATGGATCCGACCCCACAATCCCAGAAACTATCGTAAAACAGTATTACTGACCAAGGGACTGCTTCTAAAACACAATCCTGAATCGACGATGCTTGTTATATAAAGGGGTCCAAAATACAGATCATCGGCCCCTCATAATGCTATTTATCGCTAGTAAAGTAGAACCATAGTATTTGTCATCTTGCGGTACTAATAAAAAGCAGGTAATGTAATACGCACATGTAATGCAGACCTGTGGTGTTTCTCACATTGCGGCGCTACTTGCAGGCAACGCATACCTATGGTGTTTCTCACATAGGTGTACTAATCACAGCAACTCGTACTGTCCTGTGGTGTTCCTCACATAGTAGGTACTAATCATAGACAACGCAGACTCATATAGTGGTGCTAATTACAGGCAACGTAAGCCCGTGGTGTTCCGCATGTAGTGGTACTAATCACGCGTACTGTAAATCCCATCCTGATTAACATTCTGTTGCTACTAATCACCCCATCCTATTGTGTACCTAACATAGTGGTACAATTCGCATGTAAAGGCGACCCCTCGTGTTCCCCACCTGATGGTACTAATTACAACTAGTCTTATGGTTCTAATTCGATCATCCATTGATCGCCCCTTTTAGTCGTCTCTTACGACAGGCAGAGGATACCGTCGGTGTAGTCTTCGTCTGCGTCCCCCACCCACAGGGGGTACATGGAGGAATTGTGGCCGGGGATTTAAGGTTGCATGCCTTTCCTGACATCGCGGGATTTTCAACTGAAATCAACAGGAATCAAACCACGCTCGCTGGGATGACAGGCAAGCAGCTAAGCCAATACAGCACCCTGTTCCCCAATACAAACAATGATGCATTTCAGTGGCGGTTCCTGCATGAAGCGCTTTTGAGCGCCGCCCCGCCGCCTTTTCAAAAAACATTTAACGTCATTTTACTCTGTAAAAGATTACATAAAGAGATGGACAAATGTAGCGAAGTCGAACGTATGTGGTGTGATATTCAGTTGTACAGTGTTATCTTTATTATTTCGACTGTAAACATTTTGCTTTTCTATTTTCAAGAAAATGGCGAAGACTTTCAGACCGTGGCTGCTGTGCAGCAAGCACGATGTTTTCTCTTTAGTCGTGAGGCGCTCAGACTGTGACAGCAGAGCCCTGAGTAGGTCCACAGACTTTGCAAGTGAGCGGGGTGCGGATGGAGGTTGGAAGGACGATGAGGGCTTATCAGGGGAAGGAAGGGTGCAGGCGGGTATGATCTCTCCGGCAGAGCCCTTATTAGGTCCGTAGAGTTTGCAAGTGTGCGGGGTGAGGGAGAAGTCTGGAAGAACGATATGGGCTTGTCAGAGGTAAGAAGAGTGCAGGCGGGTGTAAGCGCTGAAGGGTGAAGCCCTCAGCAACATTGCCAACCACTTTAAAATGTACCTAGGTTTTTTTTCTCTCCCCGTCTTATATTAATTTTTGTTAGAGATTAACTCCAAAACATTTAAAAAAAGAGTGAATTCCAATTCAGTTCCATAAAGAAGCTAAAATAAAGATTCAAAATATAACCGTAACGTCAGCATAAGCGAACATTTGTACATATCAAGTCAGTGGGAGGTACAAACTGACAAAGTTATTTTAGAATGAATAGTTCGGAAGAGGGGCTCTGTGTACTGGTAGAAAGAATCACAATCAAAACAAGTGCTTATCGAAAATGAGCAGGCTCGACTCTCTTCTGAACTGCTCACTGAAAACAGTTAGAAGCTACGATAAATTTGACCCCTTGTAGTGATGGAATAATCGAATACTTTTAATAATCGAATAACCTCCATCCGATTATTTAAAGAATCGAATAAATAATCGAATTAGTTTCCAATATCATTCAGTTATATCACATAGAATATTCGGAAGTGTCATGAATCAATTTTTCGGTTTAAGTGTGTCGGATGGATAATCTACTGATAAGAGCGAATACATGAACTCTTATGAAAAATAGAAATACGCCTTTTTCCGAATGTATCTCTAAATGTTGAAACTATATGAGTGAATTCACTGTCTTAATAACATTACTTTTCATTCAATTATTTCGATAGCATTCACTATTCATTTTCCTCATTCATTCGAATGGAGTTTCGAATGAATAATGGAAAAATAATCGAATGGGAAATATAATAGAATAATAATGTATGTATGTTCAGCCCTCAGCCCGAAGACTGGCTGGATGCTCAACAGCTACGCCATCACCTGACACAGATGACCTAGGCATCACTGAAGAGGAGTACTAGGGAAATGAGGAGTGAGGTAGTTTCCCGTTGCTTTTCTCACCGAGCCAAAAGCTGCTATTACATGTCAGTCTGCCAAGCCCACTGAAATGAATAATCGAATAGGCGATTAGTTTGTATTCGATTATCCCATCACTACCTTGGGACAACCCCGCGTACCCCTAGTGGTGCGCGTACCACACTTTGAATACCACTGCACTAAACCACTTATGCTGAAATTTGGTATGGATATGCCTCAGATATTCAATTTAAATACAAGCCTGCTCTAATTTTTCAATAATTAACCATTTTTAAATCGAACATTCATATATATTTACTGAACTTGGGTCAAATTAAGGGCAAATGTTTTGACACACACACACTCTCTCTCTCTCTCTCTCTCTCTCCCTCCCAACCAGCAATCAGCTGATCGTTAGGATGAAAGTTTAGCACGTGAGATAGTTGCGTTGCTTGTGAATTTGTTGCTATTTTATTGAAATTGTTATCGTTGACTGCATGTTTACTCATATATACATGGTGTATATGAGAGTGAGTCGTCATTGACTGCATTGTTAAGTGAAGAGTATTTAAATAGTGAAGAAAACTTAGTGAGAGCGTGTATTCATTTGAGGCTATAGGTTAAGAAAATTGCTCTTCAGTGTTTAAATTTTGTAGTGTATTTATGTAATGTTATATTCATAGTGAAAAAATAATTGCGTTAATACATTCAGTGTTTCATTAACAATCAAGGTGTGTACAATTGAATTAAGGTGATCAGTGAGAGCAGTCACCATGCCTAAGAGTTGCTGGGTGCCCAGCTGCAAAGCCATTTATGAACAAGGAGAGTACACTCCAATATGTGCGTTTCCTTCTGATGAAGAAAGAGTTACCACGTTCCTGAAGACCAAATTCTGAGGGAAGTAAGATTGTCTCGTCCAGATGGTGAATTAAACTCTCGTATTATGTCATAAACATGGGTAATATTAGCTATATTTTTATGTAATCCGAATTACGGCTTATCTGAATTTGGTGTACTTGAAAATTCAAGTCCAATTTATACATTTTGGAAGTGAATTGTGAAATAAGACTGCCTAGATTTTCCCTATCAAACTTCGTATCACAGTCAATGGTACAGGGTTATTCCATGAAATTTGAATAATTGAATAGGCGTTATTTGCTGCTTTTAAAAACTTATACATTTTAACAAAAACTTGAGTTCATTACAGTAACAGTAAATGTTTTATCATTGTTCGATGTTAGCTTACTCGTAATCTCTGTTGTAGGGGCTGAAATGATTTACATTTGTAGTATATTGTATTGGTAATTGGTTGCATGTTTCCTATCAGTTTGAATGTTCCAGTTGACTAGAAAATGGATAGAAATTGCAAGAATATGTCTCGAAGTGTAAGCCTGTACTCACGGAAACGAACGGATATACGCGAGAAATAGAACGTGCTTCTTCCGAAAGATGCTGAATAATGCTGCCTGCTTTATTATCGCAGAGATGATTCACAGATACACGTCTCTCTACGTGCCTCAGGATATTACACCTGCCCATGTCCTAACTCAATGTTCATTTTAACATGTCACAATTAACAAATATTTATGCATAGTTCTTACTTTTATAAGGTGTTAACAGTTTCTTAAGTAATTTCAACGAGTATGTTAAGCCCCACCGCCTCTGTGGTGTAGTGGTTAGTGTGATTAGCTGCCACCCCCGGAGGTCTGGGTTCGATTCCCGGCTCTGCCACGAAATTTGAAAAGTGGTACGAGGGCTGGAACGGGGTCCACTCAGCCTCGGGAGGTCAACTGAGTAGAGGTGGGTTCGATTCCCACCTCAGCCATCCTGGAAGTGGTTTTCCGTGGTTTCCCACTTCTCATCCAGGCAAATGCCGGGATGGTACCTAACTTAAGGCCACGGCCGCTTCCTTCCCTCTTCCTTGTCTATCTCTTCCAATCTTCCCATCCCCCCGCAAGGCCCCTATTTAGCATAGCAGGTGAGGCCGCCTGGGCGAGGTACTGGTCATCCTCCCCAGTTGTATCCCCAATCCAGAGTCTGAAGCTCCAGGACACTGCCCTTGAGGCGGTATAGATTGGATCCCTCGCTGAGTCCGAGGGAAAAGCCAACCCTGGAGTGTAAGTAGATTAAGAAAGAAAGAAAGATGGTAAGCCCCATCCATAATGCAAACGTAACGTAAAGTAAACTTAAAATTACCGTTAACTTAGAAGTTTGCGGCCATGTTATCTGATGGAACTATTCACAATGCGCCGACGTAAACTTAAGTGCGAGTTCGTAAAATTAAGAGATTGCAAACTCCAAGATCTTGTGGTTAATTTTACGTTAACTTTAAGAACCAGCCAATCAGAGCAGACGCATCTAAACATTGTATTTTGTGTGCGAAATACTGGTAATTCTCTTTCAAAACAATCCTTGTTTGTATATATGATAAAAGTAAAAGGAATTACAAAGACGCTGTACCGAAAGAGAATACGTGGAAATAAATAAGCTGTAGCAACGAAATCTGACGGTAAATGGCGGGAGACAAGCTCGCAGCGCTGGCGACCGGGCGAGTGACAATCCCGTCATAGATAAAACAGTGTCTCTGTATATTTACTAATATTATGACAGATTACTAGTTTACGAAAACGATATCGTACCAAAACAAGTCAACGGAGTTTTATAGCTAGGTGCATAGATGTCGGCAATGGAGACCTTACACTTTTTTTATTAGAAAATGGGACACAAATCGCAAGATAGTGTCATACAATTCAGGTTTCATCCGCATGTACAAAACGAACTGATGAGGATCATTCCTTGCAGTAGACAACCGAAATCGCACTGAGATACTCCGATTCAAGGGATGAACCCATTTTCTGCACCGTTGTTTACTTCGCCTTTCCATGTACATAGTTCCCAAGAGCAAAGCAAGAGATGTTTGGAGTAACACTAATTCCGTTGTTTGATTACATTGAGGTATTAAAATATAAAACTGCGGGACAGCCTAAAACCCGACTTCCGTACTAAATATCATGGCAGTGTTTTGATTGGCTGCTGGAAAACCTATTGAAATAGCTAAATTTTGTGTATATCTGATTCATTTAGTGCTGTTTATATAGTGGTGTTTAGTGCTTGTTGGTAGAAATTGGGAGTAGTGATATTTATTTAAATTTTGTAACAAGTAATTCGTCCGCCTCTGTGGTGTAGTGGTTAGCGTGATTAGCTGCCACCCCCGGAGGCCCGGGTTCGATTCCCGGCTCTGCCACGAAATTTGAAAAGTGGTACGAGGGCTGGAACGCGGTCCACTCAGCCTCGGGAGGTCAACTGAGTAGAGGTGGGTTCGATTCCCACCTCAGACATCCTGGAAGTGGTTTTCCGTGGTTTCCCACTTCTCCTCCAGGCGAATGCCGGAATGGTACCTAACTTAAGGCCACGGCCGCTTCCTTCCCTCTTCCTTGCCCATCCCTTCCAATCTTCCCATCCCTCCACAAGGCCCCTGTTCAGCATAGCAGGTGAGGCCGCCTGGGCGAGGTACTGGTCATACTCCCCAGTTGTATCCCCCGACCAAGAGTCTGAAGCTCCAGGACACTGCCCTTGAGGCGGTAGAGGTGGGATCCCTCGCTAAGTCCGAGGGAAAAACCGAACCTGGAGGGTAAACAGATGATGATGATGATGATGAACAAGTAATTCAGTTGGTCTTCAGTAAATTACGTTTTCTAGGTTAAGTAGGCTAGCTAGGTGTACCTTGTTTCGAATTTAGGTTTAGGAAGAGCTTTAGGTAATAATATTAACTTTAAAAATATTTGTAAATATCTGTAGGTTCGTTGGTTATACTTACAAAGGCAGATTATCATAAGGAATAGTACCGTAACTTCTGCAGCAACTTCTCCGGTATTTCGTATAGATATCCGTTCAAACTATCGCGAAGGTAATAATTTACTACATTAAAAAGCACGATACGCCTGTAAACTTCCATTTAAAAAGAAGTTAAAGAGATTACACGGTAATAGTTTACATTCGTTGTATTGTTATTGATTATTGTCGCTCCTCATATTCAAATATTGCATTGTTGGCTACAGTTCTGAACAAAGGGTGTAGTGTAGTCAAGTAAATATAAATAAAAAACAGCTGACCTTGTATTCCATTCATTTGTACTTCTGAGTAGGTAGTTAAAGTATCCGTAATTTATATTTCGCTCCCTCGATCTTTCAGTATTTATGAGCGGTTAGCTAATAATAATAAAGTTCATATATCCCAGTAATTGCAGTTCAAGTCCCTGGAGTAGTACTAGTAGTTTTGATAGAAATATTTGAGAAATTACTGTAGTCAACTTCGTATTTTTCAGTAGGCCTAATTAAGGACACTTTTATTCTCCGTCCAGTGGAGTAAGGAAAATAATAGTAATCCACCAGCTGTAACAATCACATAACCACATTTCAGTAGAATTGTAGTGAAGATAAGGTATAATATATTAGATAGTATCTTGCCAGTTATATTCGTGTTTTTCTTCGTGTACGGCAATCCTTTCGATACTTAAGCATTTAACCAAACGCACTGTAGTGTAGTGTAGATACATTGTAGTATAGATACAGTACATTTAGATAGTGCCGTATCCTGCCTGCTACATTCGTGTGTTATTTTTCGTGTGTATCTATTAGACCGTAATACTAATAATAATTTGTCAAAGCATTTAGCTTCGTTGGTAATCTTTGAGTACAGTAGTTCTTACAAATTTCATTTCTGTTGTGCTTAGTTTAGTGACATACGGTACGGTACCGGTATCGTAATTAGGATACGTCTGAAAGTAGTTTAAAATTACTGTAGTGTACTGTACAGTAGTATACGAGTAATATCCTATTAGAATTTAGTGTGAATATTTTATTATTGTAAAATATTTGTGTAGTACTGATGAAGTAGAGGTATCCGTAGAAACTCTTACTAAAATACTGTTGTTGTAATTAGAATAGGCTTAATTGCAGTTTGGAATTGTGTAGTTCTTGTGTAGGCTATTACTTTCGATATTCAGTAATTAACAGCAGTTTTTATCCTGTCAGGGGTTGTAGGATAAAAAAATAGAGCACGACTAAGTAGTATTGTAGTGTAGTCGTATATTAATTACCTTATTGTTGTGTACTATCCCAGACAATATATCCCTCCGTTCATTTATTTTTTGCAAATAAGTTATTTTATTTTTAATTTCATTTTTCCCCCCGTAAAGAATGGCTAAGTTTAGTGGGTGTGGCGAGGCATTGAGGGGTATGAGGGAGGAGGTGGAAAGTTTGAGGGAAATAATTAGGATTCTCACAGAAGACAGGAAGGAAGATAGGACTCCCTCAAACAATGTACAGGTTACAGTAGGTGTACAAGAAGGAGGGGTAGGAAAGGGAGGAGTTGTAGAATACAGGTGGTCTAATGTTCTAAGGGGAAGGAGATTGCAGGCTAAGGGCTCTATTCAGGATCAGAATTCAGGACAGGTGCCTGTGCGAAATCGGTACGAGTCACTCCAGGTAGAACAACAGAGGGAAGATGAGGGACAGGGAACTGTTGCTGAGATGTGTGGAAGTAGGAGGAAGGGAAAAGGTAGGAAAGGAAAATGTAGAGTAGAGGATAGGAAAAGACAGGTGGAACAGGGTCATGGGAAGGAGAAAAGGGAGGAGGAAGTAGCTTCTGCAGCTATCAGGAAAGATAGGGCTGACCAGGAGGGGAGGGGATCAAATGAGGTGGGTAGGGTTGAGGCTCTGGTCATGGGGGATTCCATCGTTAGACACGTGGGGAAAGTGTGTGGAGGAAAGGATACCAGGGTAGAGTGTTATCCAGGAATTAGGTTGAGGCAGATGTTGAGGAAAGTAGAAGAGAGGGAGGAGGGGAAGGAGAAGGTGGTAGTGTTTCACGTTGGTACCAACAACGTGAGACAAGCGGATATAAGTACCAACATAGTTCGAGATGTGTGGGATCTGGTAAATGCAGCACGGGTGCAGTTTAAGAAAGCGGAGATTGTTATTAGTGGAATACTGTGTAGAAGGGATGCTGACTGGAGGGTGATTGGGGATTTAAATGAGACTATGGAGTGGGTATGTGGGAAACTGGAAGTGAAATTTCTAGATCCTAATGGGTGGGATCTGCGCTCAGATCGCCTTCATTTAAACCGCAGTGGTACGTATAAGTTAGGAAATTTGTTTGGAAGGGTAATAGGGAGGTACATTCAGGGAAACGGGAGCTATGTGGGAAACGACATGGAAAGAAATGTGATTGTAGCATCTGGCAAGGTAGTGCGAACGACAGGAAGCATGACCAACAAATGGCAAATAAGTTAATATGGGAAGGACAGCTGATTCAGAAAGTGATGGAACCAACCAGAGGGAAAAAATATCCTGGATGTCGTGCTGATAAAACCAGATGAGCTCTATAGGGAAACTGAAGTAATAGATGGTATTAGTGATCATGAAGCTGTATTTGTGGTAGTTAAAAATAAATGTGATAGAAAGGAAGGTCTTAAAAGTAGGACTGTTAGGCATTACCATATGGCTGATAAAGCAGGCATGAGGCAGTTTCTAAAAAGTAATTATGATCGGTGGAAAACGGTAAATAAAAATGTAAACAGACTCTGGGATGGGTTTAAGGAAATTGTTGAGGAATGCGAAAACAGGTTTGTACCATTAAGGGTGTAAAGGAATGGTAAATACCCACCTTATTATAATAGAGAAATAAAGAGACTAAGAAGGAGGTGCAGACTGGAAAGAAATAGAGTTAGAAATGGCTGTGGAAGTAAGGAGAAATTGAAGGAACTTACTAGAAAATTGAATCTAGCGAAGAAGGCAGCTAAGGATAACATGATGGCAAGCATAATTGGCAGTCATACGAATTTTAGTGAAAAATGGAAGGGTATGTATAGGTATTTTAAGGCAGAAACAGGTTCCAAGAAGGACATTCCAGGAATAATTAATGAACAAGGGGAGTGTGTATGTGAGGATCTTCAAAGGCAGAAGTATTCAGTCAGCAGTATGTAAAGATTGTTGGTTACAAGGATAATGTCGAGATAGAGGAGGAGACTAAGGCCAAAGAAGTAAAAAAATTTACATATGATAACAATGACATTTACAATAAGATACAAAAGTTGAAAACTAGAAAAGCGGCTGGAATTGATCAGATTTCTGGGGATATACTAAAGACAATGGGTTGGGATATAGTACCATATCTGAAGTACTTATTTGATTATTGTTTGGTCGGAGGAGCTATACCAGATGAATGGCGAGTTGCTATAGTAGCCCCTGTGTATAAAGGAAAGGGTGATAGACATAAAGCTGAAAATTACAGGCCAATAAGTTTGATATGCATTGTATGTAAGCTTTAGGAAGGCATTCTTTCTGATTATATTAGACATGTTTGTGAAATTAATAACTGGTTCGATAGAAGGCAATTCGGTTTTAGGAAAGGTTATTCCACGGAAGCTCAACTTGTAGGATTCCAGCAAGATATAGCAGATATCTTGGATTCTGGAGGTCAAATGGACTGTATCGCGATTGACCTGTCTAAAGCATTTGATAGGGTGGATCATGGGAGACTACTGGCAAAAATGAGTGCAATTGGACTAGACAAAAGAGTGACTGAATGGGTTGCTATATTTCTAGAAAATAGATCTCAGAGAATTAGAGTAGGTGAAGCTTTATCTGACCCTGTAATAATTAAGAGGGGAATTCCTCAAGGAAGTATTATTGGACCTTTATGTTTTCTTATATATATAAATGATATAAGTAAAGAAGTGGAATCGGAGGTAAGGCTTTTTGCGGATGATGTTATTCTCTATAGAGTGATAAATAAGTTACAAGATTGTGAACAACTGCAACGTGACCTCGAAAATGTTGTGAGATGGACAGCAGGCAATGGTATGTTGATAAACGGGGTTAAAAGTCAGGTTGTGAGTTTCACAAATAGGAAAAGTCCTCTCAGTTTTAATTACTGCGTTGATGAGGTGAAAGTTCCTTTTGGGGATCATTGTATCTAGGTGTTAATATAAGGAAAGATCTTCATTGGGGTAATCACATAAATGGGATTGTAAATAAAGGGTACAGATCTCTGCACATGGTTATGAGGGTGTTTAGGGGTTGTGGTAAGGATGTAAAGGAGAGGGCATATAAGTCTCTGGTAAGACTCCAACTAGAGTATGGTTCCAATGTATGGGACCCTCGCCAGAATTACCTGATTCAAGAACTGGAAAAAATCCAAAGAAAAGCAGCTCGATTTGTTCTGGGTGATTTCCGACATAAGAGTAGCGTTACAAAAATGTTGCAATGTTTGGGTTGGGAAGAATTGAGAGAAAGAAGAAGAGCTGCTCGACTAAGTGGTATGTTCCGAGCTGTCAGCGGAGAGATGGCGTGGAATGACATTAGTAGACGAATAAGTTTGAGTGGCGTTTATAAAAGTAGAAAAGATCACAATATGAAGATAAAGTTGGAATTCAAGAGGACAAACTGGGGCAAATATTCATTTATAGGAAGGGGAGTTAGGGATTGGAATAACTTACCAAGGGAGATGTTCAATAAATTTCCAATTTCTTTGAAATCATTTAGGAAAAGGTTAGGAAAACAACAGACAGGGAATCTGCCACCTGGGCGACTGCCCTAAATGCAGATCAGGATTGATTGATTGATTGATTGATTGATTGATTGATTGATTGATTGATTGATTGATTGATTGATTGATTGATTGATTACTCTTACGTTCATGTTACGTTCCTCCATTGTGAATACCATACATTTTACGTTAATTTTACGGTTATGTTACGTCGTTAAGTTTACGGTTGCGTTTGCATTGTGAACGGGGTTTTACTGAAGCGGAGCGGATGCGTATCGCCTTCAAGGCCCACCCAAAGCGTGACGTCATCACAGCTACAGTACGGCCTGTACATCACGAAGGCAGTCCATCCCTCCATATAGCGTTGCAAACAGGAAGAGCAACCGGCCGCAAAACAGGGCCAAGTCCACATAATTATGTGATACACTTCACACCCGTCCGGGTGTGTGTGTGAAAAGCGACGGAAGAAGAAGTCTCATTGTCAGTCACTGTGTTTCGTCCCTAATAATAGGAATTTGCCAAGTAGAATGCTCCAATGTCTGGTTAGGGTGTGCTGTTTCGCTCACAAAGGCACACTGTGATGTAAGGCATAAGTACTGTGTTAACCGAACACTTGACTAGAGCGATCTGCACCCGTAAGGCTTGAGTTAACGACCTTCCAAGGCTTCTTCGAAAAGATGCTGAATAATGCTGGCTTTTTTATTATCGCAGAGATGATTCACAGATACACGTCTCTCTACGTGCCTCAGGATATTACACCTGCCCATGCCCTCGCCCAATGTTCGTTTAAAAGTATCATTGGGACCTTTGAACATTCAAAAGCGGAAACAGCATAAGAAGAAAGTATTGATCGAGCAAAACAAACTCTAGTTAAATAAACAATTAGACTTTCCTACATAACAGTCTGCTGCGTATACGTCATGGATGATAACTAGCACTGTCAATTAATACTACTTGTAGTACTATCTTTGATTTTTATCATGTTGGTTGTAATATTCCAGGAGAAAATCTAAAATTACTCTGTTGCTGTGATGATCAGTAAATATACCCGGTGAATAATCTTAAAGACACTGTTCCCTTTTGAGCAGTGCGGAGTCCATTCCTCTAATCTTTTTTAAGGAAATGGTACCATAGTGCACTGTACTGTGTCGCACAGTGGTCACTTCAAAATTCATACCATTGTTTCAATAATGGTATAAATTGCGGAACGTACTGTAAATGGTATACAGCTGCAGACGTGATAACTTACGCCATGTAATTGCCACTGTTAGAGTGCTCAATAAAAGGTTAAAATCAGGTCATTGAAATCAGATTTTTGAAGTGAGAACTTCGGTCTCCTAGTAAATCATCATCTTCCCCCTGGCCTTTTTCGAATTACCTGGGGTCGGCACTTTGTATGCATTTAGCGCAAGTTTTCTTTCTTTCTTTCTTTCTTTCTTTCTTTCTTTCTTTCTTTCTTTCTTTCTTTCTTAATCTGTTTACCCTCCAGGGTTTGTTTTCCCCTCCAACTCAGTGAAGGATCCCACCTCTACCGCCCCAAGGGCAGTGTCCTAGACCGTGAGACTTTGGGTAGGGGAATACAGCTGGAGAGGAGGACCAGTGCCTAGCCCAGGCGGCCTCACCTGCTATGCTGAACAGGGTCCTTGTGGGAGGATTGGAAGATTGGGAGGGATAGAGAGCGAAGAGGGAAGGAAGCGACCATGACCTTAAATTAAGTACCATCCCGGCATTTGACTGGAGAAGTGCGAAACCACTTTGAGGATGACTGAGGAGGGAATTGAAACCCCCCTTTACTCAGTTGACCTCCCGAGGCTGAGTGGACCCCGTTCCAGCTCTCGTACCACTTTTCCAATTTCGTGGCAGAGCCGGGGGTGGCAGCTAATCACACTAACCACTACACCACAGAGGCGGACATTGATTGCCTACGATGCTCTCTGTGGATTGAGTTAGAGGCTGTTACCGTAGTTCCTCGGGAACTCTCAGCAATAAGTGAGGAAACCAGTAATTCCGAGATGCCAATCTTATCTAGACAGGACTTATCTTCTATAAAAGATCGGAGGTCCTTCCTCTTTTTCCACTGGTGACCTTGCATGAGTAAAGCAACCAAAGTGCGAAGGATGACGATGCTGTTCCGTTAGGGACTGTGCTGGATGCGGGCGAGGGCCCGTTCGCTCTACTTTCAACGGTGGGGCAGGTCCCGTTAACGTGTCCCGAACTGTTAGTGAACTACAGTAGCTACATGCCTCGCCGCAGTAAGTATACATTCCACTTCTCCCATCACCTATATGGCTCAATATTCATCATCAGGAGCAGCAGCCGCAGCCGAGCTCTAGATCTTGGCTTCTTCGTGTGCCATTTTTTATGGAAGGCTGGCGAACATCTACGTGTACTCTGGATATTCCCACGCGGAAAAGTTCTTCTGTATTTTTCTTTTGTCGGTTGATGTGGCTTCGATTCCCAGTTCTACCAAGAATTATAAAGTTGGGACACAAAAATTTATTTGACTTTTTCAATGGCGAAATTACGGCTCATGGTCCTCTTACACTAAACCATGTACCGGTACATTCCGAGATAATACACATATAAAAGAAATGTACTATTTTATTTAAAAATCAAAGATAACTAAGCTAAATTACAGTTTTGGAAAACATACAATGAAAACAGAAAGCAAAGCTCAGCACATAAAATAAAAAGAAATCCGGAGCATAAAAGTAAAAAATGAAAGAAGTAAAGAAGAAAAAAGTAACATCTATATATTAAAAAATTTATGAAAACTATAGTCAGTCAGTCCGGTCATTCTATCCGGTCGATTTCCTTCATTCTTTTTTTAACTGAAAGGTATTCACGCACATATTTGTCATCAGGTACTATAAATCACTTAACTTCCGCCTTCCTCAAATTATTTGACTTTTTCAATTTTTTGTCTCTTTGAAGCAATCATATCTTTGGTTCTAATTGAGGTAAGGAAGTTCGTTTCAGCCTAAGAACACTCGGTGGATCAAGTTATTTCATTTCAGCTCTTAACTGTTCAAATTGGTTAGTTCTGAGGAAAGTTATGAGTGGACATTCAGTTTGACGTCTAATTTCTTCAACATTTTTTCTCATTGAAGCAATCATATCTATCGTTCTAAGGTACGCAGTTCGTCTAAAACACTCAGTGGATCAACCGCTCTCTTTTGAGGTAATAACTACTTAAATTGGTAGATTCTGAGGAAAGTTATGAGTACATTTGTCTCCATGACGAAGATCTTTGAAGGATTTTTTAACAGTTCGGCGCGTAGTGTCGTTCCAAGGAACGTTAATTCAATTTCTTTGTGTGATGTATTTTCAAGTGTATTGTTGACATAATATTATTACATTCTATTACCACAGCAGATCGTGTGCTTTATTTCATTAACTCGAAACTTTGTAAATACATCCGTGAGGATAGTAACTAACAACACCATATTTTGTACATTGCGGGTGGAGCCAGCGGGAAACTGCTAGTAGAAACTGAAAAATAAAAGCAATGCATAAACAGAACACAACACGTAATAAAGCGATGGAAATAAAAGTATGGCAATAAACAGTGATCTAAGTACATGAGTTAAAACCTAAATATTATATACATTTACACTATTAAATAATAATAATAATAATAATAATAATAATAATAATAATAATAATACAGTGTTCTTCAGCTCTACAGTAAAATGGCAATGTTACTAGCCTACATACTGTACCACAACCTATCCTACGTCACCAATCACATGAAACAATCAGCGGTATTCAACAGGTACTCTCTGCATACAGTCTTAAATTTTGACACTGAGTTAGATTTCCTGACAGCAGCTGGAAGTGAACTAAGAGGACAAGTGAGTTAAAAACCCACTATCAGTCGTCATAGATTTGGGTTCCCGAACTTCACCATCAGGCAAATACCGAGATAGTGCTGACAGGCAACGGCCCTTCCTTCCCAATCCTGGGGTTGACGATCCCAATATTTGGCCTTTTATAAAACTCTTCTTCGTGTACCATCTTCTATAGAAGGCTGGCAACCATCACAGCTATATCTATGTATACTCTGGATATTACCACATAGCAAAGTTACTTTTTATTCTTCTGGTACCAGTCCCTCTGGACAGTAGTGGCGTTAAGAAGCTCGGGGGACCCCCTAATAATTGCAAGTGGGCCCCTCGTTTCCTGAATAATAATAATAATAATAATAATAATAATAATAATAATAATAATAATAATAATAATAATAATAATAATAATAATAATAATAATAATAATAATAATAATAATAATAATAATAAGTTAAACAATTTAGTTTTCAAATCCAAAGGAATTAAAATAATACATTTAATTGACACATACACAAGAAATGCATATTCCAATTCTAGTAACGAAAACACGCTGACCGTAAAAATATTAAGAAATAATCTCCTTCCTAGGACCAAATCATTTACAGCTCAACCGTCCATCGTAGGCCTAGTTTGTTACATTGACTACCGAGAGTTATAAACAGGCTGGCAACTTCAGTATTTAGTGTTAGATAAGGAGGATCAATCAATCAATCAATCAATCAATCAATCAATCAATCAATCAATCAATCAATCAATCAGTACTGATCTGCATTTAGGGCAGTCGCCCAGGTGGCAGATTCCCTATCTCTTGTTTTCCTAGCCTTTTCTTAAATGATTGCAAAGAAATTGGAAATGTATTGAACATCTCCCTTGGTAAGTTATTCCAATTCCTAACTCCCCTTCCTATAAACGAATATTTGTCCCAATTTGTCCTCTTGAATTCCAACTTTATCTTCATTCATATTGAGTGGGGGTTCGATTCCCATCCCAGCAATCCTCAAAGTAACTTTCCGTGCTTTCCCACTTCTCCTCGAGGCAAATGCCGGGATGGTGTCTAACTCAAGGCTACGGCCACTTCCTTCCCTCTTCCTTGTCTATCCCTTCCAATCTTTCCATGCTCCACAAGGCCCCTGTTCAGCATAGCAGGTGAAGCCGCCTGAGCGCGGTACTGGTCTTCGTCCCCAGTTGTATCCCCTGACTCAAAGTCTCACGCTCCAGGACACTGCCCTTGAGGCGGAAGAGGTGGGATCCCTTGCTAAGTCCGAGAGAAAAGCCAACCCTGGAGCGTCAAGGTTAAAAATTGAGGCATTAAGGAAACTGTTTATGAAAAATTGGGAAGTCTGAACCCGTGTTAGTGATACATATGCATTTACGATAGTTTAAAAGTGTACATTATCATACACCGGTAATAGGACCGGTCCTAGATGTTAGGCCCCTTTAAATAACAAGCAAGCTACACTGATAATTTAATTTTCGAGTGAGTTTCTAGCACTGTTTAATCTTATACATATTATTAACATCATAGGGGAAAAAACGGTAACCCTTCAGTCTTCTCCAAGTACCCCCAAGAACTGCGTATCCGCGGTCGAGAAACACTGACCTAGGAGAATAACTGACTCGATCATCAAGGATATGAGAAGTAGAAGGAGACCAAGGTGACAGTAGTTACATTCTTCTTTTAATGTTTCGAAGATAAGACTGGACAAGCTGCATATAAAGGATTGTGAAGACGCATAGTTATTTCACAAAGGCTTCTTTAATGAAGATGAATGCATGTTGTTTTAAGATATTTATTTTTATTCTTTTAATAATGATATTGGTTTTTACGTCCCACTAACTACTTTTTTACTGTTTTCGGAGACGCCGATGTGCCAGAATTTAGTCCCCGTAGGAGTTCTTTAACGTACTAGTAAATCTACCGACACGAGGCTGACTATTTGAGCACCTTCAAATACCACCGGACCGAGCCAGGATCGAATCTGCCAAATTAGAGTCAGTACGCCAGCGCCTCAACCGTCTGAGCCACTCAACCCGGTTTCATTCTTTTCTTTCGTTAATATGAATTCTCTTGTTTTCATACAGACATGGACAAAAGTATTCATACCCCTACCCATACAATACAAAATGCTCTATTGCTGGACCAATACGGAGTACAGGTCAAAATTACAAACCCAAACGTGTACCTTGTACAACAGTGGTCATTACAAAGCACAAAATAAACTGGAAGTAAATAACGGTACATAACAAAGCAACAAATTCGTACTCCATGACACTACTTGTCTGGACATAAGTATTCATATCGTATCGCAGGAGAGTTCACAACTCAATGAAGATACAGATATTACCAACTCGATCAGTAGCGCGTTTGTTTGCCTTTCCTGTATATTACTTCTTTTAACCTGCTGGGCATTGAGAACATCAGTTTCCATGTTAGTTCAGATGAAATGTTCCTATATTCTTGTTGTAGTAACTGTTTCAAGTGTTCTCTACTTGTTATGTGGTATTTTCTTAGCCTGGACTCCAATTATCTCCATAGATGTTCGATGGGGTTGGAATCCAGCGATTGGGGAGGTGTTTTTAGTGTGTGCGGCGTGTTTTAGAGTACCCACAAACGAACAATTTCCACCGTATGTTTGGGGTCATTGTCGTGTTGGAAGTAAAACTCATTGCAAATCCCAAGCTTTTCAGCGCTTTTGCGAAAGTTTTCTTTCAGGATATTAAGATATTTAAATCTGTCCATCGTCTCCTCGAAGAAACCAACTCCCCAACACCTGAAGCGACCATTGAGCCCCACACCATAACCCCACCCCCGCCGTGCTTCACAGTGGTAACGAGGTTCTGCTCATTTAGCTCAGTTTTGGGGCGTCTACACACTAAAATGCGTCCATCACTTATGGAAATAGTAAATTATTTCTCATCTGTAAACATCGCTGTCGACAAAAACGCATTATCTTTCGCCACATGCTCCTTTGCAAATTGTAATCTCTTCCGTCGATTCACTTTCGTTATGTGCGGTTTCTTTCTTGGGACCCTAGATCGATACCCAGGGAGTGAAGGACCCTCCTTACTGTTTTGTGTGACACTGCATGATGGAACTATTCTGCCAGCTGCGATACTATTGCCGAAGATGTAGTGTGTGGATGTTTTTTAATTGTGGTTACTATGAACCTTTCTTATCGTGCGGTCAGTTTCTACGGGCGTCCATTTCTTTTCTTGCTTATAAGAACATATTCTTCTTTTAACCTTTGTATGATGCTTTGCACAGTTGGTTTACTTCTTCCTATGATGTTTCCGATCTCAGAATACGATTTTCTTTGGTGGTGAAGGCGTAGAATAAGTCGTCTCTCTTCAACAGACGTTTCCCTAGTTTTCCTCTCCATTGGACTTGTACCGTCTCTAACTAGCTAATCAGTCCATCTCTGTCTGCATCTACTACACAACTAATGCCACGGAATAACACAGGTTTCTGTTTACTCGTCCAAACCCCACTTTTACACTAACGTATGAATACTTATGTCCAGACAAGTAGTGCCATGGAGTACGCATTTGTTACTTTGTTATGTACTGTTATTTATTTCCAGTTTATTTTGTGCTTTGTAATGACCACTGTTGTGCAAGGTATACGTTTGGGTTTGCAATTTTGACCTGTACTCCGTATTGGTCCAGCAATAAAGCACTTTGTATTGGATGGGTAGGGGTATGAATACTTTTGTCCATGTCTGTATATTTCTTGTGCATTCTTTGTTATTGTTATGTAATTTATGTGTTCACTTAATTTCGTTGTTACAGAACTGTAAGCAGTCATTGTCATCGGGGAGTCTCCAAGTTGCGATGTATTTGGATGTATTTGGCGCGACAGCTCCGAAGGGCCATGGCCTACCAAGCGACCGCTGCTCAGCTCCAAGGCCTGCAGATTATGAGGTGTCGTGTTGTCAGCACGACGAATCCTCTCGGCCGTTATTCTGGGTCACTAGACCGGGACCGCTATCTGACCGTCAGATAGCTCCTCAATTGTAATCACGTAGGCTGAATGGAAATCGAACCAGCCTTCAGATCCGGATAAATCCCTGATCTGGCCGGGAATTGAACCTGAGGCCTCGGGGTAAGGGTCAGGCACGCTACACCTACACCGCGGAGCCGGCAGGGTTAATTAAATGTCATATGGTTTTTAGTGCCGGGTTATCCCAGGACGGGTTCGGCTCGCCAGGTGCAGGTCTTTCTATTTGACTCCCGTAGGGAAACTGCGCGTCGTGATGAGGATGAAATGATGATGAAGACAACACATACGCCCAGCCCCCGTGCCGTTGGAATTAACCAATTACGGTTAAAATCCCCAACCCGGCCGGTAATCGAACGCGGGACCCTCAAAACCGAAGGCCAGTACGCTGACCGTTCAGCCAACGAGTCGGACTGGCAGGGTTAATGATAATACAAAATACAATTATATGAAAATACGGTGCTTGGGGTATTTGGATCAGCAGCCGCCTGCACTTAATGAATGTGAAATCCGTCAGAAAACCCTAGTATTTGTGGTATCTGTACCTACACTTAACTGAAAACAACGGAGAATGAAGCGGCAGTGGACTATATTTAGCCATCATCCAGGAATTCACGTGAATTTCCTGAAGAAAAAAAAAGGCAAGTTACTGAGAGTAGGATTTTAAGTCATATCTTTTTTCAGTTGTATTACGTAATTCATCCTGTTTGCAACTTCGTGGCACATCCGGAAAGTGCACCCGTACAAACCGGACAGCAAGCAGCCGACAAGACGTGAATTCGCCTCCAGTAACAGCTTGGCACAGCAGGTCACATTAATGTGAATGTCGGGTCAGATTACAAGTATGATGTTTATGGTCAATCACAAATGGCCTATCTGCATTAAATGTAAAAATTGAGTTTAAAAAATACAATCAAAGATATAGAATTTCCTTTTCGTGCTTGTGGACATGCAGTCCAACTGGGAATCTTGCCGTTTTATTACGTTTAAGGAATATAAAAATGTATCATTCAACATGCCTTGTATTAGACTTTTTTCTTTCTTTCTTTCTTTCTTCCTTTCTTAATCTGTTTACCTTCCAGTGTTGGTTTCTCCCTCGCACTCAACGAGGGATCCCACCTCTACCGCTTCAAGAGCAGTGTCCTGGAGCGTGAGACTTTGGGTAAGGGATACAACTGGGGAGGAGGACCAGTACCTCACCCAGGCTTCTTCATCTTCTTGTGGGGGATGGGAAGATTGGAAGGGATAGACATGGAAGAGGGAAGGAAGCGGCAGTGGCCTTAATTTAGGTACCATCCCGGCATTTGCCTGGAGGAAAACACGGAAAACCACTTCGAAGATGGCTGAGGTGGGAATCGAAACCCCCTCTACTCAGTTGACCTCCTGAAGCTAAATGGACCCTTTTCCAGCCCTCGTACCAGTTTTTAAATTTCGTTGGCAGCAAATCACGCTAACTACTACACCACAGAGGCGGACATTACACTCAAACTCTAAGATATGGAGTGAAATAATTTGGGGAAGTTCTGTCCCTCCTAGAAATATTGAACTAAAGTTGGAGTAAGAATTGTTCTACCTCTGCGTCACCGGAAGTGGTGTATTGTATGAGATTCTGGAGGCTCACGCCATTTAAAAGTTGGCCTCCACGTCACATAAGCAGGCACGCATTCCATCTCGGATGTGATTACGTCATGCGACAACCAGCTATAAGGAGGCGAGGCAGCATGTGCTACAGATGACGGCGCTTCTCATTGTAAGCCTAAACCACTCCTCGCACCAATATTTAGCTCTAAAGGCTCGTAGTGTTTGCTCCTTCTAGTTAATAATAATGTTATTTGTTTTTGCGTCCCACTAACTACATTTTTACGGTTTGCGAAGACGCCGAGGTGCCGGAATTTAGTCCCTCAGGGTTTCTTGTCCGTGCCAGTAAATCTACCGGTGCTAGGCTGCCGTAAATGAGCACCTCCAAATAACACTGGACTGAGTCAGGATGGAATCTACCAAGCTGGGATCAGAAGCCCAGCGTGGTTATGTAGCGCATACATATCTACGAAATGTCACTGTAATATTTGTCACAAATGGAACATAATAATTCCTTTTACACAAATAAAGTGAAAAATCTGCGGCAAATTAAGAAATACCGTCGTTACTAGAGAAATATGTATACGCACTTACGGGCTGCATGGGCTGCCTGGCCGAGACGGAAGGACGTGGGTTCGAATCCCCGTCAGGAAGTAGTAAAATTTAAGAAATAAGATTTCCACTTCCGGAGGTGCACATGGCCCTGAGGTTCACTCAGCCTACACCAAAAATGAGTACCAGATTAATTCCTAGGGGCAAAGGCGGCCGGGCGTTGAGCTGACCACTCTACCCCATCAAGTGCCGAGGTTACGAATAGTGGAAGCCTTTACCTTCCACCCCTCCAAGGGCCTTCATGGCCTGTATGGAGATGACTTTGCTTTGCTTTTACTTACGGGCTGCAGACAGGACTCCCTTATGTTGTATTCCGCTGCTCGTGCCGTCTTTTTTTTTTTTTTTTTCCTTTTCATTCTTGAGGTCCAGGGCTAGCACCGACGAATGGGAGTGCTATGTCTGTGAATTCTCATTATCTTTGTCCATACGACTAGCGAGAGCAGTTCGAATAGCAAAATAGCGTGATCCCTGGACCAATAAATATATTACTTTTTTGTTGAAAGGAAAATAGCAAGATCCCTGGACCAATAAATATATTACTTTTTTGTTGAAAGGAAAATAGCATGATCCCTGGACCAATAAATATATTACTTTTTTGTTGAAAGGTAAATAGCAAGATCCCTGGACCAATAAATATATTACTTTTTTGTTGAAAGGAAAATAGCAAGATCCCTGGACCAATAAATATATTACTTTTTTGTTGAAAGGAAAATAGCAAGATCCCTGGACCAATAAATATATTACTTTTTTGTTGAAAGGTAAATAGCAAGATCCCTGGACCAATAAATATATTCCTTTTTTGTTGAAAGGAAAATAGCAAGATCCCTGGACCAATAAATATATTACTTGTTTGTTGAAAGGAAAATAGCACGATCCCTGGACCAATAAATATATCATTTAATGAATGGGTTAGGGCACAAAACGAATGAGCAATATGAAGAAAACAACACCTAATTAATGCAAACAACTTCTGTGTGCAAAGACATCACACACGAAAGTGTTAGACAAACAAAACACATACGGAAGCACTGTGACGTAGCAGAAAAAAATGCAAGTAAAATATTTTGAACTATTTCTTAACTATTTCTTAATTTACCGCAGATTTTCGACTTTACTTGTGTAAAAGCAATTATTATGTTCCATTTGGGACAAATATTACAGTGACTTTTCGTAGATAGGTATGCGTTACGTAACCTCTTTAATGACCACTCCGCATTATCCAGAATGAACTAGAGAAAAAGCAATTAAGCAATAGTCAAGAATATAGCACATTTAAGATACACTGTAACAAATAGGGAACACTGTTCATGTTGTCATCTTTGCATTTCTCTGCGCTAAAGCTATGTTTATATAAACAGAATTGATTAGTTGAATCTCAAGGTGTATAGACTACGGGACCTAATGCGTATCTCTATATCTTCATTACAGACTGTTATGCCTGTCAGCGTTCGGTCTGCAAACCTCTGTAAATTTACTAAACGCCGCCACAATACTCTATTCATAACTAGCTCTGTAGTCTCGTTTAGTTCTATACCCCTTACCTTTAAATAATTAGAAACTGAGTCTAACCATCGTCTCCCTCGACTTCTCTTACCCTCTATGACCGCGTCTATTATAGTGGAACCTCGATATCAAGAATTACTTCTTAACTGTTCCTCACAAACCATAAATTCCGTATTACACAGTTAATGTTGTACAAAATTCGAGTTAAAGAATATTTTTTGCTTCAAGGGAGAAATGTTTGCTTCGAGAAATCGAGAAAATTATGTAACCGAATTTCGAGTAATAGGGAAATAAATACACGTGAAGAATTTAGGACAAACGGCCGGGAAATTTAAGTTAATTCGAGATACTGAAATTTCAAGTAATGGAGATTCGAGATATCGAAGTTCAACTGTATTCTCTTAGGTAACTCATCAATTGAGTTCATTCCTAACTTATCCTTTATCTCCTCATTCCGAGTACCCTCCTGTCATTGTTCCCACCTACTTTTTCCAGCTATCATTCTCGCTTCTTTCATGTTTGTTACTTATAACTTACGAATAAGATATCCCGAAAATTGAAATGAAATATCGTATGGCTTTTAGTGTCTGGAGTGTCCGAGGATATGTTCGGCTCGCCAGGTGCAGGTCTTTTGATTTGACATCCGTAGGTGACCTGCGCGTCGTGATGAGAATGAAATGATGATGAAGACGAGACATACACCCAACCCCCGTGTCAGCGAAATTAACCAATGATGGTTAAAATTCCCGACCCTGCCGGGAATCGAACCCGGGACCCTTGTGCCTAGAGGCTAGCACGCTAACCATTTAGCCATGGAGCCGGACAGATATCCCGAGTCCACCCAGTTTCCACTCCCATAAAGCAAAGTTGGTCTGAAACAGACCGGTATAAAGATAGTTTCGTCCGGGAGCTGACTACTTTCTTACATACTCCTGTTGATCGCTATCATGCACTTACTAAAATAATAGCAAAAGCGTAGTTTAACCTGACTGTTGGTACCATAACCATTGCCAATGAACCACTAATTTTACGTAGTATCCAAAACTTACCATTTCGAAAAAAAACTAACGCATTCACAGAGTTTCGAACCGTGGCTGCCATAATGGAGAGCTAATGGTGATGTCAATCAGTTATCTCGATCCGATTGATGAGAAATCGTCGGGCTGCGTGGCTCAGACGGTAGAGCACTGGATTTCCAAGCCCAAGTTGGTCGGTTCGATCCTGACTCAGGCCGGTGTTATTTGAGGTGCTCAAATACGCCATCCTCGTGTCGTAAGATTTACAATCTCGTAAGATAACTCCTGTAAGACAAAAATTCGGCAAATCGGCGTCTCCGAGAATCGTCAAAGTAGATAGTGGGGGCATAAAAGCAGGAATATTATTATTGATTGAGAAAACCTGTCCTTGTCACCACAACGACCAGTATACATTTCTTGGAGTCGCCGAGCTTAGAACCCAGGATTACGTGGTGAAAGGCCAACGACTACCCATCTGAATCAAGAAAATATGTGTTGGGTTCAGTACAAAGGCACGAACATCTAATTCCCCCTCGTAGCTATACGTACTGAGATAAACTTCTTCTTCTTTTCTTCTGCGCGAATGGGTCATTTAGGACCACGCGGAATCACATTTGTTGAGCTTGGTTCATTGCTAGAGCAACGATTTTGTGGCATTAACGATAAGCGCGACAAGAAATAATTTGAAGCGATTTTGAGATATCTTAACAAATCATAATATGATTCCGGTTAAGAAAGTAGTGGTTTTGTTTTCGTGAATTAAAGCGACAAAGTCAGATTAAAGCGAAATTTACTTATTTTGCGATAAGTGCGAACATGCAGCGAAATTCATGGGAAAGATCTTGAAATTGTATTGCAATATCACGTGTGTGAAGGAAAACAGAAGATAGAATAACGATTTCTCATTTCGACACAAGTACAGTGTCTCTTCGTATTAATATTCTATAAAATCCTTTAATAGTATGGCTGTGTAGAGTGAAAGGTTAATTTGTTACGTAATCTTGATTGGGGCTATAGTGTAGTTCAAATCAAGATTACATAAGAAATAATAAATGATTATTAATATTGTTTCTCTTTATTTATCCATCTTTCACATAAATAATTCACAAATCTCACGAATTTAACTTTTTATGATGGCCTATTTCGCAAAGTAATGCGACAAATTGTTTTCTTTTCGCGAAATCGAACATACATTAATGCGAAAAAAATGCCCCTACTCATTGAACAAGACTTTTTCATTTTCTTCTTCTTTATCTGTTTATCCTCCAGGGTCGGTTTTTCCCTTGGACTCAACGAGGGATCCCATCTCTACCGCCTCACGAGCAGTGTCCTGGAGCTTCAGACTCTGGGTCGGATACAACTGGGGAGGATGAACAGTATCTCACCCAGGCGGCCTCACCTGCTATGCTGAACAGAGGCCTTGCGGGGGGATGGAAAGGTTGGAAGGGATAGACAAGGAAGAGGGAGGGAAGCGGCCGTGGCCTTAAGTTAGGTACCATCCCGGCATTTGCCTGGAGGAGAAGTGGGAAACGACGGAAAACCACTTCCAGGACGGCTGAGATGCGAATCGAACCCACCTCTACTCATTCGACCTCCCGAGACTGAGTGGACCCCGTTCCAGCCCTCGTACAACTTTTCAAAGTTCGTGGCAGAGGCGGGAATCGAACCCGGGCCTCCAGCGGTGGCAGCTAACCTCACTAAACATTACACCACAGAGGCGGACCGAATTTAACTTTTTATGAATAATTTTAGGAAATGATTAACGTGAAATTAAAGCGATGGTGCCAGCCCTAATTCGCAAGATAATGCGAAAAATTGTTCCCTTTTCGCGAAATCGAACATAAATTAATGCCGCTACTCATTGCCCAAGAGTTTTTCATTTTCATCAATTGTTGTAATTTTCGTTCCAGCGACCAAGTACGTCGTGTTGGTTTCGTCTCATCTTCTTCAAATCCCCTTGCGTGAACAATTTTCCCGACTACATTATGTATCCTGCAGATTTGGTGATCCTAATTCAGTGAGGTCTTTCTCTAGTTGCTTATATTTTGATCTGATTTGCAGAAAATTTTGTATTCGCTTCAGGGAAGCGATTTGCGCTCTGGCATAGCAAATACGGCGAGCTCGTCAATTTGAATCGCGCGCGGAACTAACAAAGTAACATTATTATTATTATTCTCCTCCTCCTTTTCTTCTTATTCTTCTTTATCTGTTTACCCTCCAGGGTCAGTTTCTCCCTTGGACTCTGCGAGGGGTCCCACCTCTACCGCCTCAAGGGCAGTGTCCTGGAGCGTGAGACATTGGGTGGGGGATACAATTGGGGAGAATGTCCAGTACCTCGCCCAGGCGGCCTCACCTGCTCTACTGAACAGGGGCCTTGGTGGGGGATGGGAAGATTGGAAGCGATAGAAAAGAAAGACGGAAGAAAGCGGCCGTGGCCTTAAGTTAGGAACCATTCCAGCATTTGCCTGGAGGAGAAGTGGGAAACCATGGAAAACCACCCCAGGATGGCTGAGAAGGGAGGGGGGGAATCGAACCCACCTCTACTCAGTTGACCTCCCGAGACTGAGTGGACCCCGCTGCAGCCCTCGTGCGACTTTTCAAGTTTCGTGGCAGAACCGGAAATCGAACCCGCGCCTCCGGGACTGGCAGCTAATCACACTAACCACTACGGCACAGAGGCGAACACAAAGTAACCGCATTTTCTCGAAAAGAAAAATGTTCTCTGCCAACCGATTACGCTATCGTTATTTATATACAGTAAAACAAAGAGCATCCCTGACCTTTTTTTAGGTATAATTCAGAAACCTCTGTATATCAAGACGCCTCCGTGGTTCAGGCGGCAGCGCGCCGGCCTCTCACCGGTGGGTTCCGTAGTTCAAATCCCGGTCACTACATGTGAGACGTGCTGGACAAAGCGAACGCAGGACAGATTTTTCTCCAGGTTCTCCGGTTTTCCCTGTCGTCTTTCATTCCAGCAACACTCCCCATTATCATTTCATTTCATCGGTCAGTCAATCATTGCCCCAGAGGAGGAGCCGGCACCATTCATATCTTCCCCGCTAGATGGGAGCTTCATTCCTGACCCGGTCGAATGACTGGAAACAGGCTGTGGATTTTCATTTTTCATTTTCTGTGATTCAAGACACAGTGAAAAGCTTTTCTGTGGATGAATAGCCATCTAATTCGGATCAATCAAAATGCGAATAAAATTGCGTTGAATTACAATCATAACTAATACTTACATAAAAAACTAGGAAAGTAGTATTTGCTGTATCCAAGCTGATTTCGGGCCCTCTTTTCCGTATCGTGTCAGAACCAAGAGTGTGAAAATTCACGAATTCCAAGAAGAGGATTAGTAAGAGTAGGTTTCTCTACCTTGGCCAGTCTCAAAACTCACGAGTCTGGCCAGTTCTTCTTTGAATGGATAAATGCCCACCATACCTACATAACGACTGGAGATATTTTAAAATGTAATCGGAATTCTGCAGAAAGGTCCATTGTTAGCGCCAGCCGGAACTGCGTGCCGTCTTGTAATTCGTACCTCTCTCATCAAGAGGTGGGCCAATCGTGTAGCCTCGCGCAGGAAGTTGAGAAACACACCGACATCAAGTACACACTGGTAGACTGTTTCACTTCAAACGCTATTGTTACTTGCAATTAACTTATAACTGTATTGACACACGCGGATGACAGTCTTTCATGACAAAACTGTACTGTTTCGCCCGAGTTGTCTTCTTCCTGCTCATAAACCCTATAACCGTTCTACACTAAATTTAGTTTAGCCTTGTGCGAAGTAATGAATTCCATGATGCGCACTGCTCTATGACACCAAGATCAGTTCACAATTAAGTATTTATTTTCCACCTAGTCGATACAATGATTGCTTAAGGCAATTTTTAATGGTCAAAAGTGGTACATGTTTCGTATATTATCAACATCTTCAGCCACATAACACTGTTTAGATGAAAAATGTATAAAATTGACAAAGTATAATTTTAAGGACACTTCCTCTAAAGCATTACTTTGTCAATTTTATACATTTTTCATCTAAACAGTGTTATGTGGCTGAAGATGTTGATAATATACGAAACATGTACCACTTTTGACCATTAAAAATTGCCTTAAGCAATCATTGTATCGACTAGGTGGAAAATAAATACTTAATTGTGAATCTATTGAAGTGCGATACGGACCATGAAGCTGGTTTTATGTAACCAAGATCAGTGTTATATTTGGAGAATTTGGTCTGTGGTAGGGTGATAATTCCTCTTAACAACACATTCTAATAGTGGGTGGACAAAGGTGGGTTGAAGGCAGCAGCGGGGCTAAGATGCTCGCCACCTCGAACCAGCCCTAAGATCCAGGGTAAAATTTCTGACCTGGCCGGGCATCGAACCCGCAGCCGCGCTATCCTTGGACCGCAAGGCCGGCGCATTATCCAATACCTCGTTGCTAATTATTTCATGAATACTGTTTTGTCTCTTGGCTGTTAGTAATAATAATAATAATAATAATAATAATAATAATAATAATAATAATAATAATAATAATGTTATTGAATTTACGTCCGACTAAAGTACTTTTATAATTTTCAAGAACGCCGAGGTGCCGGAATTTTGTCACACAGGAGAATGTACCGACAAGAGACTGGAGAGTTTGAGCGGCTTTAAATACCACCGGACCGAGCCGTGACCGGACCCGTTAACTTGAGCTCAGAAGCTTTACTCTCCAGGGTTGGTTTTTCCTTCTCTCGCATTCAGAGAGGGATTCCACACCCTTACCGCCTCAAGGGCAGTGTCCTGGAACATGAGACTTTGGGCCGGGGTGATACAACTGGGTAGGAAGACCAGTACCTCGCCCAGGCGGCCTCACATGCTATGCTGAACAGGCGCTTTGTGGAGGAAGGGCAGATTGGAAGGGATAGAGAAGGAAGAGGGAAGGAATCGGCCGTGGCCTTTAGTTAGGAACCATCCGGGCATTTACCTGGAGGAGAAGCGGGAAACCACTGAAAACCACTTCGAGGATGGCTGGGGTGGGAATCGAACCCTCTCTTCTCATTTGACCTCCCGAGGCTGAGTGGACCCCATTGTAGCCCTCGTACCACTTTTCAAGTTTCGTGACAGAGCGGGAATTGAACTCGGGCCTCCGGGGGTGGCAACTAATCATGCTAACCACCACACCACAGAGGCGGACATTATTATTATTATTATTATTATTATTATTATTATTATTATTATTATTATTATTATTATTAATGGAAATATTAGATTAGGTAATGAAGCCTTAAAGCAAGTAGATGAATATTTTTACTTGGGTAGTAAAGTAACTAATGATGGCAGAAGTAAGGAGGACATAAAATGCAGACTAGCACAAGCAAGGAAGGTCTTCCTTTAGAAAATAAATCTGCTCACTTCGAACATTGATACAGGAATTAGAAAGATGTTTTTGAAGACTTCGTCTGGAGCGTGCCATACAGTATGGAAGTGAGGTATGGATGATAACCAGTTCAGAAAGAAAGAATAGAAGCTTTTGAAATGTGGTGTTACAGAAGAATCCTGAAGGTGAGATGGATAGATCGAATCGCGGATAAAGAGATGCTGAATCGAATTGGTGAAAGAAGATAATTTTGGCTAAATTTGTCCAAAGAAGAGATAGGACACATTTTAAGACACTTACGACTTAAGCAGTTGGTTTTTGAGGGAAGTGTAGGTGGTAAGAAGGGCACGGGTAGACTAAGGTCTGAATACATTAAACAGTTACGTAGAAATTAAAAAGATTAGCACAGGATCCAGTCTATGGATCAATGACTCAAACAACATTTATTATTATTATTATTATTATTATTATTATTATTATTATTATTATTATTATTATTATTATTATTAAAACTCAACGCCATGTGTAGTCTTCAAGAAGTGGGTACTGTAATAATTCCTGTGGTGTTTCAGTAAACGAGCGAGAGTATATCAGACACCTTGCCACCAAGAACCACTTCCACTCAATCTTCTCAGGAGCTCAGGAGGTGTCATCGAGCAGTTCAAGATTCAACAAGAGTCGCGAGGTGGGAGGAATTACGGGCCCCGTTACCTCGCTCAAGTTGCTGAGTTGGCCGGCGACTTGGATCGCCAAGGTCGGCACGTGAACTGCCCACGTCATCACGCTGTATCAATGTCATCCACTGTACGCGTCGCACAGCCCAACACTATTCACGGCGTAGCCGATATACAGAACAAGCATTCAAAGCATTAAAAATGATTCTAGAACAAGCACAAATAGGCAAAATTCACGCAATCAGTCAGGGAAAGAACCAAAGTTTCTTTCAACATTCATCATCCCAATATATGCAACATCTTTATCAGTCGCATTTTAATTACTTTCTAGAAAGAGGGCTTAAAGTTTATTTATTTATTTATGCATTTATTCATTTAATCTGTTGACCCTCTAGAGTTGGTTTTTCCCCCGGACTCAGCGAGGGTTCCCACCTCTACCGCCTCAAGGGCAGTGTCCTGGAGCGTGAGGCATTTGGTCCGGGGTACAATAGAGGAGGAGAATCAGTACCTCGCCCAGGCGGAATCACTGCTATGCTGAGCAGAGGCCTTGTGGGGGATGGGAAGATTTGAAGGGATAGACAAGGAAGAGGAAGGGAAGCTGCCGTACCATCAGTTTACGTAACATCCCGGTATTTGCCTAGAGAAAAAGTTGGGAAACCACGGAAAACTACTTCGAGGATACATGAGATGGGATTCGAACCCCCTCTACTCAGTCGACCTCCCGAGGCTGAGTAGACTCTCTGGTCCTCGTACCACTTTTCAAATTTCGAGGCAGAGCCGGGTATCGAACACAGGCCTTGTGCTTAGTGCGATTAGCTGCCACCCCCGGAGACCCGGGTTCGATTCCCAGCTCTGCCACGAAATTTAAAAAGTGGTACGGGGGCTGGAACGTGGTCCACTTAGCCTTGGGGTGTCAACTGAGTAGAGGGGGGTTCGATTTCCACCTCAGTCATCCTGGAAGTGGTTTTCCGAGGTTTCCCACCTCTCCTCCAGGTAAAATCCGGGATGGTACCTAACGTGGATCTTGGTTCTAGGACATTTCGTACCACTTGATCGGCTGATTACCTGCGAAGTGTCAAATAATGTCTTTAAAATATTTAGGAGAGGACATTCCGTACCCCTTGAAAGAGTGGAAAGTATTGCGAAGTAAAAAGGACTTCCTAATGAATGTATTGACTGCTGGTGCAGAAGCCTGTCTATTAATAAATATCTTAAAAACTTTCGGTGTCCACTGCTGATATCAGCTTCACGAATAAATTTTGAGTGTATATATATTCCATTGTGCAGTTGTGAATGCAAAGCAAGAAATGAATAAAGGATGGTTCTGTCTATAAGAATAATTATTTTTTGAAGTTATGTAACTTACCAATAAAAGCCTAGTAAAACATTACTCGAACAAATTTCCTTAAAGTGTCCACTACCGGTGCGTTTACCTTATGCTTTATAATTTTTGGTGTTTCTTTATCCAAACGAATAACAAGTGCGTCATGGTATGTTGTTTCATTCCAAGTTCTGCGAGAGCTCTAAAGCAGGATCTTAGGATTCCATTTCCTTCATTTCTTTCATATGAAAAAAGCATTCATTTACCTGTGCTGGAGGTAGCACTTCTCGAATCGCATTTCATAATCCACGTTCAGCGTTTCTGGATTCCATTCTGGAACAGCTTGACGGATTAATTGAAACAATCGAATGCAGGTTTCTTTCTTGTTGTTGGGCAATAGGGCAAAAACAACGGGACTGGCGATAGTTTCTTCATCCGTACTCCCAAAATCCGCATGAATGCTGTATATCTGTGAAAACTGTATACTAGAGCACTTGAAGGTTCCGTCGATGAAAAAGATTTTTGAAACATTTCAAACCCTCTTTGCCCTTGTCACCACTGAAAGCTATATTCTGCCCTCTTACCCATCGCCGGCCAGCAGAAAAGCAGTTCCATCAGCCATCTTCAGGGTTTCTTCATCGAAAACCACTTATTTGCGGTTGTTCCACTCTCTGGTGTCCCCTTGCGCATTATACTCGTATCATTGCCGACGTAAGGACATTTTCGCAATGAAATCGTACCTTGTAAAAAATGACAATAATAATATTATTTATGTTTCGAAAGCACAGAGCTGGCGCTGAAAATCTTTTTAAAAATATTGAAACGATACGACAAAGAATTTAAAACTGGTAATGGCCATTTAGGCTCATCCAGTTATTCGCTTGCAACAAATAATAACCCCCCTATAAATTTTTCAGTAATCCAGATTATATCGGGTGCTGAGTGCTTTACTAGTGTAGTTTAAGTCTTTTGGGCTTAGTCTAGTTGTAATGTAAATACAGTATCTGTATAAATATCTGATACTGGGCGAGTTGGCCGTGCGGTTATGAGTGCGCAGCTGTGAGCTTGCATCCGGGAGATGGTTCTGTAAAAGTTGCGTCGTGGAGATTCCCGATTCCGTCCCACGAGTTCCATTCCCGTGAGTTCCGAAAACAAATTGCTTAGGAAAATCGTCTCATGAGTTCCGACCGCGTATTCACGCCTGAGTAAATGAGCTAACGAGTCCCACTAGTTCCGAATATCTCTGGAAAACTCAGCTGCCCGTTCTGAGGTTTGCCGGCAAATAATAGTACTACGCGACCTTGAAGAGTTAATGGCCTTACCACCAGGTACCTAAGAGCTATTTTCAAGTCATTTGTTTTTGTGTCTTTGAGTGGAGCAGATAAACATGAAGTTCACAACTAGCATTAAAGGAAACCAAATTTTGATATTTAATGGTTACCGTTTTTATAAGAAACGCGACAACAAATCAAGTGAAGTGTGGATTTGTGCTGCAAAACCATGTGCCGGAAAGGTTATTTTTAAAAATCGGGAATTGATTAAAGAGGTGGACCATGATTGTGTTCATGATGTGGCCAGCGTTGAGGTGTTCAAAGCATCTTCCATGGCCAGGAAAAGAGCTCGCGAGGAGAATAACACTTCAGTCTCACAGGTAAAGATGATTCATATAACTTTCTTATTGCTTCTCTTTATTTATTTTTTAAAACCTATTTTATTAACCAAATACAGAAAATGAACGTAGGGTTGTTGGACTTTTGAGCCACTTTAAATTATTATATTAAATATAAGGCTAAGATTAAAGCATGAATGATTAAATAATATAATATTTATTTTCATCTAATATGCTTAGGAATAATATCATTCTTAGGGATCTAATATGATTCATGTGATATTCTTACTTATTTAACAATATTGTAATAATTCATTACATAATTACAAGCGGTAAAGTGAACCATTCTAACGCCATGTATTTTTTTTTTCAGATATACGACGAAGAATTCGGACACTTGCATCAGACAGGGTGTCCGGCTCCTTGGCTAAATAGTTAGCGTGTTGGCCTTTGGTCACAGGGGTCCCGGGTTCGATTCCCGGCAGGGTCGGGAATTTTAACCTTGATTGATTAATTTCGTTGGCACTGGAGCTGGGCGTGTGTGTCGTCTTCATCATCAAGTCATCCTCATCACGACGCGCAGGTCGCCTACGGGGGTCAAATCAAAAGACCTGCACCTGGCGAGCCGAACTTGTCCTCGGACACTCCCGGCACTAAAAGCCATACGCCATTTCATTTCATCAGACAGGGTGCGAGTTAGTGACTCTAATACCTCAGTTCCAAAGTTTAAAGAGTTCACTGTGTAGACAGCGGAGTAAAGCACAAGGAGTGTAGAAAGAACCAATGCATCGAGACGAAGTAAATTTAGCTGAAGAAACTCCATGTATGCCCGATGGCACAAACTTCTTATTGGCTGGCGTCTGTGAAGGCGACAGATTATTGATATTTGCGAACCCCAGAGGCAAAGAAATATTGAAACAAAAAAAAAAAAAAAACACTTCTTAATGGACGGGGCATTTAAGAGTGTCAGTAAACAGTTCTGTCAAGTGTACACCATTCATGTAGACTTGGGAAGCAACAAAGAGGAGATAAATGTAACGCCTGCTGTTTTCGCACTGCTTCCAAACAAGAATAATGCCACTTATGTTCGCCTCTTCGAAAAATCCTTGATGCAATACCTGAATGGTCACCTGAAATAGTAAACATGCATTTTGAGGTTGAAGCTATCAAAGCGATAGAAGTATTTCCAAGAGTCCAAGTGCAATTTGACGAAGCTACGTGCTGATTACTAAGTGACATGTAAATAAGATAAAAACAGTTCAAAGACGAAGCGACATGATGATACTATTTTAAGAAATTTGGCTTTCGGGTATGTATACAACTAGCCAGGAAATCAGAAACGCCATCAGGCAGTGTGCTGCACTTGCATTCCTGAAACAAGAAAAAGTAGAAGGCGGTTGGCTACACATTCATAGCACGGCCCAGGACAATGAAAAGTTAATCGAGTTTTTTTATTACTTTGTCGAGCAATGGCTTGAAAACGTGAATATTCCGATTGAAATGTGGAATTGCCATGGGAAGAGGAATAGAAGGAATAACTCTGTAGATGGTTGGAACCATAAGCTGAATTTGAAATGCGGAAAAGCACTTCCCCGTGTAAGAGACTTGGTGTTGTGTTTGAAGAAGGAGTCTCAAAATTCAGACGAAAAAATTATGCGGGCAGATTTGAATTTGAAAGCCACACAAAGGAAAAGAAAATATGTTGCATTGGATGGCAGAATCCAAAGAGCATCAACAGTTTGAAGAGACCGGTGATTTAACAGTATTTTTAAGAAATGTTTATTTTGTTGTACATATTGACTACGAGTATAAAGAGAAGAATAATTCAGTTAAAAGATCAATTTGACGAAGCTACGTGCTGATTACTAAGTGACATGTAAATAAGATCAAAACAGTTCAAAGACGAAGCGACATGATGATATTATTTTAAGAAATTTGTAAATATAACTCAAAACTGATTATTTTGACGAAGGCACATGCTGATACAGGTACTGACAAGGCGAAAGCTGCTTATGGAAGCTATCGGTTCATGGCGTCCGCCCCAAACCCCCCTCTGTTAGAGGAGCCAATTCATTAACGAGGGCACGCACTAGCGGCTGGCGCTAACAATGGACCTTATTTGTTTCAGTAATAAACAATTTAATACAATCTTGCTGTAGAAAATTACGCTGAAACTCGCTCAGGTAGTGTTCGGAACTGACGGGACTCTCTCAGGTAGTGTAACTGGCAGATAGCTAATTCGCGAAAGGATTCGGAACTGGCGGGAATCGGAACTCATGGGAGGACACCGAGATTCCCCGCCGGGAGTAGAAGTGGTTTGACAGCTGTCTTAAGCTACCTGCGCTGCACCGCAGGGACTTATTTTCAGGTTCAACGAATGGTGTGAATATCTGTACAACTGAGATTTTGATATCTCTCTATATAAAATAACATGTCCTGACTGACTGACTGAATGACTCATCATCGCCGAGCCAAAACTTCTGGACATAAAGAAATGAAATTTTCGGGATACGTTTACATTAGAGTGTAGGTGCTCACTAAGGGAGGATTTTGGGATATTCCGTCGCTGAGGGGCGAAAAGGGGGTGAATTTTTAAAATGAGGATATCTATATCTCAAAAATTTGAAAGTTTACAGACGTAAAAATTGGTAATTGGAATCTCCTTTAAAACTAAAGAAACAAGTATATTTTTTTTTTCAGAAAATCTCATTAACGGAGGCGGGGGGGGGGGGGGGTTGAAAAAAGGGGGAAAAGTGTTGATCGCCTTCTATGAGGAGACTTATATCTTAAAAAGGTAAGTTGAAGACGTGAAAATTGGTATTTGGAATCTTCTTTGAAAATAAAGAAACATGTATTTATTTTTTCGACTTAAGAGAACACTGTTTCTCGCAGGTACAGTTGTATGTCGCATGGTCGTATTAGCCCCAAAAGGTAATACCACAAACATGGTTTATAAAGAATTTCTGGGGTAAATGAAACTCAATTTTTTGCTAGGGGCTTTACGTCGCACCGACACAGATAGGTCTTATGGCGACGATGGGATAGGAAAGGCCTAGGAGTTGGAAGGAAGCGGCCGTGGCCTCAATTAAGGTACAGCCCCAGCATTTGCCTGGTGTGAAAATGGGAAACCACGGAAAACCATCTTCAGGGCTGCCGATAGTGGGATTCGAACTCAATTTTTGGGTGAGATTTTATACTGTATGAATTTTCAGATACCGGTAATGTCTTAGTACAATACCGAGGAACGATTACTTTGTTCAAATTACAAAATCCACGCGAGTGAAGCCGCGGGTATTTGCTAGTTAATATATATAAAATGTTATTCACTCTATCAATGTTGGTTTCTTGCACATTTAAAAGACCTGCATCGTATTTATATCAGTGGGCGAAATGTGTATAACTACGTAGTTTGACTTTATTTACAAACCAAGTGTGGAAATATGGAATCAGCTTTTCAGTTTCATGCCGAATATCCACAGCCTGTTTGTAGCTGACAGGGTCAGGAATAGAATGAATGAAGGATGAAATACCACTAAAGGAAGAAAATGCTGCTGAATTCGAGGTCTGGTGTGCTTTTCCGGACAAAGATTAATGGATGGCAAATGAAATGATAGCGCATTTGTTGAATAAAGAATGACCAGTGAAAACAGAAAAAAAAAAAACTGTCTCACCCTACGTTTCCCCTGACATCCACCCCTTATGAAGTGATGGGGGTCAAGAATGAACCATAGCTACTGCCAAGAAAAGGAAATTGTGCGCCCTGGCGAGGCCTGTCGCATTCCCCTGGGTATAAAATATTAATAAATGACAAATGAAATTGTTTCAAACAGTGATGCTGATATAAAGATGAAGAAATCAGAAATAATATTTTGAAAAAAAAACCCTGATAAGGGGTAAGTAGACAGTGGACACTGTCACATTCTGAAACATTAAACATCCCTGTGGAATTCCCAAACCAGACCTCTCGCTAATGAGATCCTAGAATGATTAGTGTCCACGGCGCAAGTTTTACGACACCCCGGGAGATAATGGAATTCACGGCTAGGACCTTACGTTACGCCATCACTCCCGAATAATAACAACAGAAGGAGTCCGAGACCTCTGGCCAACTTCGCCCAAACAATAAAACCTGTTTTTCGGAACATTAAACATAAATATTCTCATACGAACAGGAAAATTGTATGAATTAGAGCAAACCTTAAACGAACAAGAACTACAGATATTGGCACTATAGGAAACAAGACTGACTGACGAAAACACAATGGATTTCGGGAACTGCAGACTCTTCAAGAGTAAAACAAACAAATTCTCAAAAACACACCACATTTACGAGTCGCTTTTGCAGTCAAGGAAAACATACTCAACTCAGTAACAAATGGCACTACAGCCTCGAAGTGCCTTGGCCTACCACGCGACCGCTGCTCAGCCCGAAGGCCTGCAGATTATGAGGTGTCGTGTGGTCAGCACGCCGAATCTTCTCGGCCGTTATTCTTGGTTTTCTAGACCTGGGCCGCCATCTCACCGTCAGGTCAGATATAGAGGTGTACAAACTCCGCATTTAACTTGCCCATGCTTGCCTGGAGAGCAGGCAAGCAAGCTAGCCGCACGTAAACAACAGTACAGGCAGGCTGCTGCACTCATGGCCAGGTCAAGCTCAGCCCAACTTGGGCAGGCTTCAGGTTAGCTTGCTTGCTTGCTTGCTTTTTTCTTCCTGCTGCTTTAATCGATGTTTGCTCATTGATTGTGCTGATATGAGACTCGCGTGAATGCAGTCAGGAAAGGGGTTGTTACAAGCCAAAATTTATATAGGATTCGTCAACACAAATGTTATTTTATATGGTTATTTAGTACTATGTTAATCATTACGAAGTTATGTTTAAATTTATTTCGTAATTCAGACGTCTTATGTAACTAATTAACATATAATATTTCTGTCTGTCAAATTAGTTACTGTACTTAATAAAAAGTAGGTTCTCTGAACAAAATATTTGAATATTTAAATATACATAATGACACTTGATGGAAATATGACAATGAATATAATGTATTATTTATTATTCGAGAAAATTAGAAGGAAAGATATACATAATGTAGGTACAGGTCATAAATAAATATCTTTAAACATTAATTTGCTACTAATCACAAACCTACAAGTATTTGGTACCTAACATAGTGGTACTAAGCGCAAGGAAAAGCGACCCATGATCGCCCCTTTTAGTCGCCTCTTACGACAGGCAGGGGATACCGTGTGTGTATTCTTCGTCTGCGTCTGCGTCCCCCAATCACAGGGTCTAAGTACTTTGCATAGTCCTAATGGGCTTATTCGCATGTATATTATTATTATATATTATTATATTAATAATAATAATAATAATAATAATAATAATAATAATAATAATAATAATAATAATAATATTTCAGATAACATAACCTGACTGGATATTTAACCATTAGACTATAACTCATCAGTCATACCTTACATTCCGAGTGAATACCTTATACTGTATGTATGGTGGCATTTGTGCACTGTGTTCGTTTTTATAGTTTAACTTCGTTGATTATTTGCCAAAATTATTCTGAAAAATGTTCACTCACCCAGCCTGTGTTGATTCCACACCTTCTTCACTCAGCGTCCACATACAGTAAATTAGAGTTACTATTTGACTACGCTCGCAAATAACGTAAACAGGTGACGATCGCTTACAGTCTCAGAACTTGACAGGTCCGAGTAAAACGCCCTCTTCAATCCTTGCCATAAGATGGCTACGTAACATCAAATCTTCAGCTTTAACGCGCTAAATTCAAAGCTGATTACAACCTGTAGTATAGCTGAGAGGGCACCGAACATCTCCTACGTCGAGTTGCAAAGCTTTTTTTGTAAAATTGCTATTACGTGTTGAAGTGACCTCCTTGGAATAAAAAAATGATAGCCCACTCAGGAAGGTGAAGGACGTACGTAATGAAGTGGTTTGTTAATCTTTCTTTCCTAATCTGTTTACCGTCCAGGGTTGGTTTTTCCCTTGGACTCAGGGAGTGACCTCACGTCTACCGCCTCAAGGGCAGTGTCCTGGAGCGTGAGACTTTGGGTCGGGGGATACAACTGGAATGGAGGACCACTACCTAGTCCAGGCAGCCTCACCTGCTATGCTGATCAGGATCAAAGGCATTATGGGGTTGATGGGGAGATTGGAAGTTATAGACAAGGAAGAAGTTCTTTTCCATGGTATCCCACTGCTCCTCCAGGCAAATGCCGGGATGGTACTTTACTGAAGGCCACGGCCGCTTCCTTCCCATTTCCTTGTCTATCCCTTCCGATCATCCAATCCCCACGCAAGGCCCCTGTTCAGTATAGCAGATGAGGCCGTCTGGGCGAGTTACTGACCCTCCATTCCAGTAGCACCCCCGACCCAAAGTGACCTTGAGGCGGTAGAGGTGGGATCCCTCGCTGAGTCCGAGGGAAAAAGAACCCTGGAGGATTAACTGATTAAGAAATAATTCAATAAAAAATAAGATAAAGTCACAACTCAGTATTCCGATTCCACATACCGGTACAGTAAAATTAGACGTCTCTGTATCAACTATACTATACTTGAGAAGATTCTGAATAGGAGTAGATAAATACCGCTTTCAATTTTTTTTCAAAAGTTGTAAACTGGTATACGAAACCTCGGCCACAGAAGTAGCCTGCGAACTGAGAGCCTTTGACCGCTCAGCCATCCTGAATAATTACGTTGTGAGTTGTCTCTCAATTTTCTCTATGCTAGACTTTACGACTAGTTGATAGAATACGCAGTAAGTCAAGTATTGTTAATGCATTTTAGCGGAGTCATTCAGTTTAGGGTATACAATAAACAGGGCGATGTCAGAAGTGGGATTCGAACCACGCCAAGGCAAGGGAACTGCGACCTGAACATAGCGCCGTAGACCGCTCGGCCATCTTAACTAACCGCGCTAGCACCTATCTCCACTTGGTCTGACACAGACCCCACGGCCAGTTGTCAGTATGACCCAAGGACCAAGAAGAAACATCATGTCAGCAGTGAGATTCGAACGCACGCCCACAGAAGTGGACTGCGACCTGAACGCAGCGCCTTGGACCGCTTGGCCATCCTGAATTGTAGCAGCTGCTGCCTCTCTCCGTTATCTCTACCCCAGACCCCACGTCTAGGTGGCGTAATAAGCTAGATTCAAGTATTGGTAATGCTTTTGGAGCGGAGTAATCCAGTTTCCGGTATCCAATAAAAAGCGCGATGTTAGAAGTGAGAATCAAACCACGCCAGCGCAAGCAAAATGCTACCTAAACACAGCGCGTTGGCCTCTCGGCCATCCAGACATCGCGACCCCAACTGCGTTTCTCCGCTTTGTCTGTGGCAGACACCCACGCCCAGTTGTATGTATGACCCAAGGTCCAAGAAAAAAAACAATGTTACAAGTGGGATTCGAACTCACGCCCACTGAAGTTAACTGCAACCTGAACGCAGCACCTAAGACCGCTCGACCATCCTGACTTCTAGCACATGCTGTATCTCTCTTGTTTCTCTAACGCCTAGGTGGCGTAATAAGCCAGAAGACAAGTATTGGTAATGCATTTGGAGCGGAGTAATAAAGTTTTCAGTATCGAATAAAAAGTGCGACGTTAGCAGTTAGATTCGAACCACGCCGGGGTATGCGAAATGCGACCTAAACACAGCGCCTTTGGCCTCTCGGCCGTCCTGACATTGAAAACTGAGCTGCGAATCTCCACTTCGAGGCAGACCCCCAAGGACCAAAAAAAACTATAATGTCCAAAGTGCTCTGCGAACCCACGCCCACAGAAGTGGATTGCGACGTGAACGCAGCGCATTAGACCGCTCGACCACCCTGACACATTGCAGTTGCTGTCTCTCTCAGCTTTCTCTAACCCAAACACCACGTCTAGGTGGCGTAATAAGCTAGAAGTCAAGTGGTGGTAATGCATTTGGATCGGAATAATCTAGTGTGTCCGCCTCTGTGGTGTAGTGGTTAGCGTGATTAGCTGCCATCCACCGGGAGCCCGGGTTCGATTCCCGGCTCTGCCACGAAATTTGAAAAGTGGTACGAGGGCTGGAACGGGGTCCACTCAGCCTCGGGAGGTCAACTGAGTAGAGGTGGGTTCGATTCCCACCTCAGCCATCCTGGAAGTGGTTTTCCGTGGTTTCCCACTTCTCCTCCAGGAGAATGCCGGGATGGTACCTAACTTAAGGCCACGGCCGCTTCCTTCCCTCTTCCTTGCCTATCCCTTCCAATCTTCCCATCCCTCCACAAGGCCCCTGTTCAGCATAGCAGGTGAGGCCGCCTGGGCGAGGTACCGGTCATACTCCCCAGTTGTATCCCCCGACCAAGAGTCTGAAGCTCCAGGACACTGCCCTTGAGGCGGTAGAGGTGGGATCCCTCGCTAAGTCCGAGGGAAAAACCGAACCTGGAGGGTAAACAGAGGATGATGATGATAATCTAGTGTCCGGTATCCAATAAGAAGCGCGATGTCAGAAGAGAGATTCGAATAACGCCAGCGCAAGCAAAATGCGACCTAAACACAGCGCCGTTGGCCTCTCCGTCATCCTGACTTATCGCGACCCGAGCTGCTTATCACCGCTTTGTCTGAAGCAGACCCCAGGTGGCGTAATAAGATAGATTCAAGAATTGGTATTGCATTTAGTGCGGAGTAATCCAGTTTCCGGTATCCAAAAAATAAAAGTGCGATGTCAGAAGTGGGATTCGAACCCACGCCCACTGGAGTGGACTGCGACCTGAACGCAGCGCCTTGGACCGCACGGCCATCCTGACTTCCAGTAGTTGCTTTCTCTCTCAGCTTTCTCCAATCCAGACCATATGTCTACTGTAGGTAGCGTAATAAGCTAGAAGTCAAGTAACTTATTGGGAATGCATGTCGAGGGGAGTAATATAGTTTTCGGCATTAATAAAAACTGTGCTGTCACAAGTGAAATTCGTACGACGCCAACGCAAGTGAACTACGACTTAAGCACATCGCCTTTGGCCTCTCGGCCATCCTGAAATTGCAACCCGAGCTGCGTATCTCCACTTCGAGGCCTGTTGTATGTATGACCAAAGGACCAAGAAAAACCATCTTTTCAGAACTGGGATTCGAATCCAAGCCCAAAACAGTGGACTGTTACTTGAACCCAGCGCCTTACACCGCTCTGCCGTCCTGACTTGTATTGGTTGCTGTCTCTCTCCGCTTTCTCTCACACAGACCCCACTTCTAGGTGGAGTAATAAGCTAGAAGTCCAGTATTGGTAACGCATTTCGAGCAGAGTAATCCAGTATTCGGTATCCAAAAAAGCGCGATGTCGGAAGTGAGATTCGAACCACGCCAACGCAAGTGAACAACGACCTAAACACTACGCCATTGGCCTCTCGGCCATGGTGACTTATTGCGGCAAAAGCTGCATATCTCCACTTTGTCTGAGGCAGACCTCCCATGGCCAGTGGTATATATGACCCAAGGAAAAACGTTTGTCAGTAGTGGGATTTGAACCCATGCCCACAGAAGTGGGCTGCGATGTGAACGGAGTGCCTTAGATCGCTCGGCCATCCTGGTACACTGCAAGTGCTGTCTCTCTCCGCTTACTCTAACCCAGACCCCACGTCTAGGTGGCGTAATAAGCTAGAAGTTAAGTATTGGCAATGCATTTGGAGCGGAGTAATCCATTTTTCGGTATCCAATAAAAAGCGCGATGTCAGGAGAGAGATTCGAACCACGCCATCGCAAACGAAAAGCGGCCTAAACACAGCGCCTTCGGCTTCTCGGCCATCCTGACTTATAGTAGTTGCAGTCTCCGCTTTCTCTAACGCAGACCCTACGTCTAGGTGGCGTTATAAGTCCAGTATTGGTTAACGCATTTCGAGCGGAGTAATCCAGTTTTCGGTATCTTTCATCATCATCATCATCATCTGTTTACCCTCCAGGTTCGGCTTTTCCCTCGGACTGAGCGAGGGATCCCACCTCTACCGCCTCAAGGGCAGTGTCCTGGAGCTTCAGACTCTTGGTCGGGGGATACAACTGGGGAGTATGACCAGTACCTCGCCCAGGCGGCCTCACCTGCTATAGTGAACAGGGGCCTAGTAGGGGGATGGGAAGATTGGAAGGGATAGGCAAGGATGAGGGAAGGAAGCGGCCGTGGCCTTAAGATAGGTACCATCCCGGCATTTGCCTGGAGGTGAAGTGGGAAACCACGGAAAACCACTTCGAGGATGGCTGAGGTGGGAATCGAACCCGCCTCTACTCAGTTGACCTCCCGAGGCTGAGTGGACCCCGTTCCAGCCCTCGTACCACTTTTCAAAATTCGTGGCAGAGCCGGGAATCGAACCCGGACCTCCGGGGGTGGCAGCTAATCACGCTAACCACTACACCACAGAGGCGGCCTTTCGGTATCTTTAAAAAAAAAAAAAAAAAAAAAAAAAAAAAAAAAAAAAAAAAAAAAAAAAAAAAAAAAAAAAAAAACAACACACGATTTCAGAAGTGAGATTCGAACCACACCAACGCAAGCGAACTGCGACCTAAACACAGCTCCGTCGGCCTCTCGGCCATCCTGACTTATTCGGATGCGAGCTGCGTATCCCCACTTTGTCTGAGGCAAACCCCACCGGCCAGTTGTATTTATGACCCAAGGACCAAGAAAAAACACCGTGTCAGAAGTGGGATTCGAACGCACTCCAACAGAAGTGGACGATGACCTGAACGCAGCGCCTTAGACCGTTCGGCCATCCTGACTTACCTGCACCACTGCTGTGTATCCCCAGTTTCTCTGAAGCATACATCGTGGCCAGTTGCTAGTACGTCCCAAGGTCCTAGATCCCAGAAAAAAGTCATGTCAGAAGTGGGATCGAACCCTCGTCCACAGAAGAAGACTGCGACCCGCTCGCTAATAATTATGGAAGTAGATTAAATCTACCCCCCCCCCCCACCATGCCCCTGTTCATCATAGCATGTGAGGGCGCCTGGGCGAGATACTGGTCCTCCTGCCAGTTGTATCCTCGCGACCCAGTCTCACGCTCCAGATACTGCCCTTGAAGCGGTAGAGGTGCGAACTCTCGCTGAGTCTGAGGGGTAAAAACAACCCTGGAGGGTAAACGGATTAAGAAAGAAAGGTCTTATGGCGACGATGGGATAGGAAATGCCTAGGATTTGGGAGGAAGCGGCCGTGACCTTAATTACGGTACAACCTGGTTGAAAATGGGAAACTACGGAAAACCATCTTCAGAGCTGCTGACAGTGGGATTCGAACCCACTATATCTCGGACGCAAACTCAAAGCCGCGCGACCCTAACCGCACGGCCAACTCGCCCACTAGAAAGAGTATTTAAAGTAATTTTTTTCATTTACTTGTTTGTGTTTTTTCTTTCCTTTCTTAATCTGCTTACCCTCCAGGGTTGACTTTTCCCTCGGACTCAGCTAGGGATCCCACCTCTACCACCTCAAGGACAGTGTCCTGGAACTTCAGACTCTGGGTCGGGGATACAACAGGGGAGAATGACCAGTACCTCGCCCAGGCGGCCTCACCTGCTATGCTGAACAGGGGCCTTTCGGGGGATTGGAAGATTGGAAAGGATAGGCAAGGAAGAGGGAAGGAAGCGGCCGTGGCCTTAAGTTAGATACCATCCCGGCATTTGCCTGGAGGAGAAGTGGGAAACCACGGAAAACCACTTCCAGGATGGCTGAGGTAGGAATCGAACCCACCTCTACTAAGGTGACCTCCGGAGGCTGAATGGACCCCGTTCCAGCCCTCATATCACTTTTCAAATTTCGTGGCAAAGCCGGGAATCGAACCCGGACCTCCAGGGGTGGCAGTTAATCACACCCACCACTACACTACAAAGGCGGACTCTTTTCATTGTTACAAAAAGTGTGTTATACCCATGATATATTCATGGAAACTGTTTAAATATCTTTTTTCCCCGTGTTTTAATATTTAAAGTACAAGTAAGCCACCCCCGGGGGCCCGGGTTCGATTTCCGGCTCTGTCACGACATTTGAAATATGATACGAGGGTTGGAACGGGGTCCACTCAGCCTCGGGTGGTCAACTGAGTACATGAGGGTTCGATTTCCACCTCAGCCATCCTCGAAGTGGTTTTCTTTGGTTTCCCACTTCTCCTCCAGGCAAATGCCGAAAGGGTACCTAACTTAAAGCCACGGCCACTTCCTTCCGTCTTGCTTGTCTATCCCTTCCAATCTTCCCATCCCCCACAAGGCCCCTGTTCAGTATTGCAGGTGAGGCCGCCTTGGAGCGGTAATGGTCCTCTTCCCCAGTTGTATCACCTGACCGAAATTATCAAGTTCCAGGACACTGTTCTTTAGACGGTAGAAGTGGGATCCGTCGCTGAGTCCGAGGGAAAAGCCAACCCGGGAGGGTAAACAGATTAAGAAAGAAAGAAAGAAAGAAAGAAAGAAAGAAAGGATGAATCTATAAGTAATGTTCTGCACAATAGATGTCTCCCTGTAGTAGTAAAATTTATTTCGGCAATATTTAGCTGCTGTCATTTACGTCTCTATGTATTTTCATTGTATACATATTTACTCCGTAGTCCCGTTTCTTGATACCTGGTTGTGGGTGAGGTGACTTGAAGATATTCTTCTCCTTTTCTTTTTCCTAATCTGTTTACCCTCCAGAGTTGGTTTTCCCCTCGGACTCAGCGAGGGATCCTACCTGCACCGCCTTACGGGCAGTGTCCGGGAGCGTGAGACTTTGGGTTGGGGAGATACAACTCGGGAGGAGGACAAGTACCTCTCCCAGACAGCCTCACCTGCTATGCTGAACAGAGTCATGGTTGGGGGAGTGTGATGGGAAGGGATAGACAAGGAAGAGGGGAGGAAGTGGCTGTGTCCTTAAGTTTGGTACTATCCCGGAATTTGCCTGGAAGAAAAGTGCGAAACCACGGAAAAACATTTCGAGGATGGCTAAGGAGGTAATTGAACCTCCCCTCTACTCAGTTGACCTCCCGAGGCTGAATGGTGCCCGTTGAGATGAATTTATATGTCATGGTTTCTTACGACAGGATGCCCTTCCTGGCACCAACCTCACTTGAGGAGCTAATGAACTAGAAACGAATGGTGATGAATGAAATTTGATTAGGAGGTGGAAGGAATCGACCGTGGTCTATGAATGTATGAATAGGAACTGTCCCAGTATATGGTCAACCACACAAAAACCATTCTGAGCTTAGCCGGCGGTGTGCTTCGAACCCGCTCCACTTCCGAACGCAGAGCTTGGCTTTATAGCCATAGCGCGTTAACAGGTGTGGCCTCTCCGCTCTGTCTCTATTCTTGTTCTATATTGCTAGAAGTGTATAAACAGTATACGAGAATTTTAGACAACTTCTGTGAGTTGTACGTATTTGACGCCATAGTAATTTCTGTCCCATAAAGTTGATGACTCCTCACTTCCCCAAGATTCTTTGTATTAAATTCTTCCATCGTGAAACATTCGACACTGACAGTCAGGACCAATGATTCACAAGCAATAACAGTTCCTACGCACCATTTAAACACAGTTCTGAAGAAATGTTCACAAAGAAAGGTGTTCTATTTTTATTCTGCTGTCTCACATCTTTGCCCTGCCCACGCACCTAATTTTGGCGTTCCACCACCCCTGTGGCAGAGGGGAAGAACTGATTCACGGAAAGGAATGCTGTCCTTCCTGTCACGCCTACTTTGAGCGTGTCGGGACATGCTGCTATACACTACAAGATCCTACGTTACTCATCCAATAAAATACCTGCTGGCCAAAGACCTTTCAAGGTATTCACTGTCCAGATCCGGCTTGGATGAAAAATAATTTAACAGGTGAACCCATATTCAGGGCTAGGCGGGCAGGTAGGGACAAGTCTGCTCGTGACACAGTGGGGTCAGGAAAAAGAAATGGAGACATTGCTCCACTGAGGAGTACAACACTTCATTGCAGATGTAAATTATATAATGGGAATTTGCAATTGAAGTAGAGCAGCACTGCATTATGGAATATATAAACGAACACATTTTCTTAAATACAGTACTTTCACGTTTAGATATTGTCCTTGTACGTTCCACCCTTCTTCCTAGTGATACTTAATGAGCTTTCTCTTTGTCAATCATCTCAGCGGTAAGTCGATGAACAGCCATGACCTGTCTGTCGTAATCTCCTTCGGTAGAGATCTGTGAAACTACAGTATATCCACATTGATGTTCGTTGTTAACCGTCTCAGGTTTTAGATAACTGCCAGTATCAGCTCCATTCAGGAATACAGCTACGGAACTTTGAGTTCCACATTATAAATGGACAAAAAAGAAAAAAAAAAGAAAGCAAGAAGAGAAAGACATGTTAGAGTAAGAAAGTATTCTCACTACCTGATATGACTGAAATTTCAACTCTTACGTCGCGAATTCCTACTGTAAAATGTGTGAAAACCCCGCCTCTGTGGTGTATTGGTGAGTGTGATTAGCTGTCACCCCGAAGGCCCGGGTTCGATTCGCGGCTCTGCCATCCTGGAAGTGGTTTTCCGTGGTTTCCCACTTCTCCTCGAGTCAAATGCCGGGATGGTACCTAACTTAAGGACACGGCCTCTTCCTTGTTTATCCCGTCCAATCTTCCCATCCCCTCACAAGGCCCGTGATCAGCATAGCAGGTGAGGCCGCCTGGGCGAGGTAATGTTCCTCCATCTCAGTTGTATCCCCGACCAAATGCCTTATGCTCCAGGACAGCCCTTGAGGCGGTAGCGGTGGGATCCTTCGCTGATTCCAAGGGAAAACCAACTCTGGAGGGTAAACGGATTAAATAATAATAATAATAATAATAATAATAATAATAATAATAATAATAATAATAATAATAATAATAATAATAATAATAATAATAATAATAATAATAATAATAATAATAATAATAATAATTGTACCGGGCAGTACACCTCCACGCCGCTAATTCAAACATTGCGCCAGTTGAAACTCCTCTACTGGAGGAAGCCTGAACTTTAACAACCACATTAATTCTAAGATTTCTCAGAAGATGTCACTAATGTAAATTTTGAAGTGTTCTGAACTATGTTAGTTTCGATTCGTTTTTGTTTTCTCTGTATTAAGAAGTGTGAACATTCTCTTCTAGATGGCACTACTTAAGAACTACTATTGTGCACCCTAGTGCGAAGTGAAGGAACTTTTTTTGAAGAAATTTGCTATTCATAAGTTTGTTCTTTGTTAAATTTCTTTCAGTCATCGTTTGGGTTGGCAGTATAACCCTTCTCTTTCCGCCAGTTTTGAATTTGACCAATAAGGAATTTCTGTAATTAATTTTCCACCAATAAGGTGTTTCTTCTTCGTCTGGTGTATTAGTTTTTGCCATTATCCAATAAAATTTTGTGGGCGGGTTGTAATCATTCATGAAACGTCTCGAATGTTCCACGAGGGTATTTAAACTGCTGATTTTCGGGTCTCCGGGCCACTTCAGTAACATCTATCCTAGTGTGATTATGTAGCAGGGGGCCGGAAGCGCCTCTTTCTTCGGGCAGCAGTTCATCCATCAGGTAATGGCCATTTTATAACTTAATTTCTTGCTAGCTCAGCAGTTTAACCCTCGGGGCAGGTTCGAAACTTTTATAATGTAACTTTCCTGTAAAATATAAAAGACACTTGGTCTAAATCCCGTTTCTTTAACTACAAATTGGGATAGAGAGTGCCTAACCCTCTCGAGCTCCCACTCATATTGTTTTGAGGTGACGACGTTTTCATAACAGTTTCCCTTCTCTTTGTAATGTACTAAAGTTTTCCTATCGTGTCACCTCCGTAGTATGGGATTAGCCCTTGCATAAGCGGCCTAGTGCCAAAATAGGTTTTAATAAAGTGTATTAGGAGTGCAAGTTACGCCTCCACTCAAGTTAGTATTTTGGGGCCATGTAATTGTCTTATTTCTTTACTGAATAGGCCTCAGTAGGTTGGGTATTTTTACCCCTGTTCTTGTGTGCCTGGAGGGCAGCTTGAAGGTGGAGTTTGGTGTGGCCTTTGAATAGGCTTGAACTTTGAGAGCGGGTTGCTCTTTCTTAAATTTGGTTTCTGTGTGCCTCGAGCAGGCTTAACTGGGTAATTGGGAGCTAGTGCTCCTCGGTATGATTGGGGTTTTCTGCCCCTTTGTTGAACCTTATACATAAGTAAAGTTGGGCTCATTGCTCAAGAATTGTGTGTCTGGGGGCTCGAAGCCCAAATCCATTAACAAATTGTAATTGTACATTCTTAATTTGTTGATATGCTACTGAGTACCTGTTACACTTGTTACTTCTTGATCTTGAAAAGAAAATATAACCTTTGTTAAATTTTAAATTAACTTTAATTTCGTAAGTTGAGACCTATTCATCCCAGCACCTTCTTTCACCTCTGCTGTTCCACAGATACCTCGGAACAATAATAATAATAATAATAATAATAATAATAATAATAATAATAATAATAATAATAATAATAATAATAATAATGTAAGAAGATTCCAAGAAATGAGTAAATATGTAAATTGGGAACATGGAATGTTCGATCACTCAAAAGAATTGGAAAATTTGAAAATGTCAAAAAGGAGATGGATAAACATGAGATTGACGTCTTAGGACTAAGCGAACTGAGATCGTCAAATAATGGAGACTTCTGGAGTGGTGACTACAGAATTATTTATTCGGAAGATGAAAAAGGAACGGATGGAGTTACCTTTATCTTAAAACGAAAACTAGCGAATCAAGTCCAAAGCATTTGGGGATTTAGCGAAAGAATTATCATGATCACACTCAAAACAGAACCTAAGGATGCAGTATTAATCCAGACACACATGCCTACATCGAGTCGTGCTGATGATGAAGTGGAAGATATATATGAACAACTGGAGGAAGTATTGATGAAAGTTAAAGATGATGATAACCTAGTCATCTTGGGAGACTGGAATGCTGTTGTAGGAGAAGATAAAGTAGATAACTGTGTGGGAAAGTATGGACTTGGGAATATGAATGCAAGAGGGAACAGGCTTATTGAGTTCTGCAGAAGTCATATGTTGAGTATTGCCAATACCTGCTTTGAACAACCAAAAAGAAGAAGATACAGTTGGACAATGCTAGGTAATGGAGACAGATATCAGATAGATTACATGTTGATAAGAGACCGTTATCGAAACCAAGCCAAATCATGTAAGAGCTATCCGGGTGCAGATGTAGATTCAGAACACAATCTGGTGTTGATGAAGAGTCAACTACGATTAAGAAGGAAGGTTATAAAACAACCCTATACGAGATAGAACATTTTTTTTTGCTAGGGGCTTTACGTCGCGCCGACACAGATAGGTCTTATGGAGACGATGGGATAGGAAAGGCCTAGGAGTTGGAAGGAAGCGGCCGTGGCCTTAATTAAGGTACAGCCCCAGCATTTGCCTGGTGTGAAAATGGGAAACCACGGAAAACCATTTTCAGGGCTGCCGATAGTGGGATTCGAACCTACTATCTCCCGGATGCAAGCTCACAGCCGCGCGCCTCTACGCGCACGGCCAACTCGCCCGGTAGATAGAACATTAACAAGGTAAAAAGTGACAAGCAAGCTTTGAATGAGTTCGAAGAAAAAACTGACGAAAGAATTGACCTTAAGATAATGTTTGGAAATATACAGGAAAGATTGGGACAAAATAAAAGAGGAAATAACTGAAACAGCTGAGGCATGTTTCGATAGACAGGAAAAGGTGGTATACAAACCTTGGATCACCGGAGAGATACTGGATTTAACGGAAGAACGTAGGAAGTGCAAATCAAGAGGAAACCTGAGGAATATGCAAGACTTAGAAACAAGATTAATAGAGAAGCAAAGAAAGTAAGGAAAAATGGCATGAAAAGAAGTGCAAAGACAGAGACGAATATTTGGCGAAGGGTAACAAGGAGAGAGCATCCGCCGAGATATGGAAACAGTTTGGAACAAGAAAGAAAGAAAGAACACGATGAACATCATAAGAAACAAAAATGCTGAAGCCCTAAGTGAAGAAGACGAAGTAGTGTTAAGATGGAAGGAGTACACAGAAGAACTCTATGAAGGAACTCTAGATGCAGATGTCCTTGAAAGTTAGGACCTAGTGGATGCTGATGAATTAGGACCACCAAATATAAGAGAAGATTTAGATAAAGCCCTGAAAGAGTTAAGACATAGAAAGACTTCAGGGCCTGATGAGATACCTGCCGAATTTTTACGGGTCCTAGGAGATAAAGCCAAGGACAACCTATACAAGCTAATAGATGAAATATATATAACAGGAGATTTTGAGCAAGCTATTAGAAACAAAAAAGCACTGATCAGAGAGGTGTGAGGATCATAGAACGTTGAGCCTCTCTCCCATGCCTCCAAAACCATAACACGTATTATCTACCATCGGATCGAGAGAAAAGTAGAAGATAAAATTTCAGAAGAACGGTTTGTTTTTAGAAAGGGGAGAGGCACACGAGAAGCCATCCTAAGTCTCAGAGTAGTTATTGAAAAATCCCTGGAAACTGATAGACCTGTGGTAATTGCTTTCATTAATTTAGAGAAAGCCTTTGATAAAGTAAATTGGAATGTACTGTTTGAAACCCTAAGAAAGCTGAAAGTAGACTACAGGGACAGAAGAATACTCTATCAACTTTACACGAACTGGACAGCATTAATTGGCAAGGAAAGAGTGGAAGCAAGAATTGGGAAGGGAGTAAGACAGGGATGTGGACTATCGCCACTTTTATTTAACATCTACATCGACGAAGCCATTAAAGAATTTTTAGCTACGAACAGTGATGGTATAAAAATGATGTCAAACTCTTCAGCACCATACGTTTTGCAGATGATATAGCCCTGATAGCTGAGAATGAGAGAGGAATGGAAAAGGCACTGAATCACATAAACGAATTACTACAAGACAGGTGCGGTATGAGAATAAACAAAAAGAAAACCAAGGTAATGGTATGCACTAGGGAGGATGACCAAACTGTCAATGTGCTAATGGATGGAGAGAAATTAGTCCCAGTAAAGGAATTTAAATATCTGGGGAGTCTGATCACATCTAATGGAAAATGTACGAGGGAAGTAAATGCTAGAATTGCACAGGAGTCTCTCTACTAACATCCAAGAATGTTAACGTAGAGTTGCAGAAGCACTTTGTGAAAAGTTTTATATGGAGTATTGTAAGCTATGGTTCTGAAACATGGACCCTAAGAAAATCAGATGTTTTGAAACTCAGGACATTTGAGATGTGGTGTTGGAGACGAATACTAAAGATCCCTTGGACTGATAAAGTCACATACGAGAATGTTCTCAAAAGAGTAAGTGAGAAACGCACCTTGGTTGAATCTTTGAACAGAAGAAAGAATAGCTTTGTTGGCCATTTGATTCGTCATTCTGATTGGTGCACCACCCTTATTGAAGGGAAGTTGGAAGGAAGGAGGAGTAAAGGAAGACCAAGAACTCAGTTTATGGGCGGCATTAAAGGCAAATACACCTATTGCCACTTGAAGCAATTGGCTAAAGAAGACGCTTGGAAGACATGCATGTCACCCACCAACCTAACGGTTGGGGATAATAATAATAATAATAATAATAATAATAATAATAATAATAATAATAATAATAATAATAATAATAATAATAATTCATTAATGAAGAACCTTACAGCCTTTTGCTGTACCATTTCCAGTTCACTGAGAGTCCTGTTTGGTACAGGGCCTATACGGATGCTCCATATTTCAGCTTTCGTCTAGGAATTGCTGCTCTTTAACACCCTCATTACAAAATGTAAATTACATTTAGTAAGGTAATTACATCCCCTATGTGAATACCTCATGTTAGGTATTTTTTATGTGAACTCCTTGGTATTTATGGTATATGAGAATAATGAAAAATCCATTATTACCGAATAGCTTGGGAATGTCGAGAAACCGATTCTTCTTCTTATTATTTTATACCGCTTTTCCCGCACCTGTGGGGTCGCAGGTGCAAACTGCGTCGCACATGTAGATTTGGCTCTGTTTTACGGCCGGATGCTCTTCCTGACGCCAACCATATATGGAGGGATGTAGTCACTATTGCATGTTTCCGTGGTGGTTGGTAGTGTGGTGTGTTGTCTGAATATGAAGAGAAGAGTGTTGGGACATACACGAACACTCAGTCCCTAAACCAGAAGAATTAATCAGAAGCGATTAAAATCCCCGACCCGGCCGCGAATCAAATCCGGGACCCTCAGAGCCGAAGGGCAGTACGTTGACCATTCAGCCAACGAGTCGGACAATCTCGAGAAACAGATTGTGGTGAATTCAAACTGTTACTGTTACCAAGAATCTCACTTTCAACAAAGCCTGCTTTCACGAGTCATTCAAGGTATCCTGAAGAGTCATGGATCTGATCTCGGGTCATTTGCGTTTGGAATCCTCGCACCGCGCTCAAAGATGCAGGTCTGTTCCTTGGCCGGTTGATTAATTGACAAGCCTTAACAAAGAAGAAAAGGTGCCTCATCCTTGCATTGTGCACGTGTCTCCGAGCTGAGGTATGTGGCTGTGAGCTCCTCACTACTGGAATGTTCACACATTCCGTTCGACTACGTCATCAGATGATGTGCTCTGTGAAACAAGAGAGGAAGTTACATCCTTGGAGGGAATAGCCTTCTTTCACGAATAAAGAAGATCATTGTTTTAAGATGCCCTAACGGTTATCGTTCCCTGGACACTGTAGGAGAGTGTCAAGCTTGAGATTATGTCACATTTAACATCAGCCAATCTACTCTTTACGAGGTTTACCAGATCTCCTCTGTTATCCGAAACTTAAAAATGATAGGGGTGGGTTTTTTTTAGGAAAATGGGAAAATATCCTCTTTTCGTGGTACAGACAGCTGTTTAACTTCAAAGTAAGAGGCTATAGTAAGGTAGGGGGCCCATATTTTGTCCCCTTAGCAGGTTGGGACTTGTAGAAATTCAAGAATATTATGGACAAGGCTAGAAATTGGTAAATGCTTATTCTCCACTTACGGACAAGTTACAATGAAAATGTTGTAACGTAAGGTAGTCAATGTTGTTGTTGTTTGAGTCACAGTCCATAGACTGGTTTGATGCAGCTATCCATGCCACCTTATCCTGTGCTAACCTTTTCATTTCTACGTAACTATTGAATCCTACGTCTGCTCTAATCTGCTTGTCATATTCATATCTTGGCCTACCACTACCGTTCTTACCCCCTACACTTCCTTCAAAAACCAACTGAACAAGTCCTGGGTGTCTTAAGATGTGTCATATCATTCTAACTCTTCTTCTCGTCAAATTTAGCCAAATTGATCTCCTCTCACCAATTCGATTCAGTATTTCTTCATTCGTGATTCGATCTATCCATCTCACCTTCAGCATTCTTCTGTAACACCACATTTCAAAAGCTTCTATTCTCTTTCTTTCTGAGCCAGTTATAGTCCATGTTTCACTTCCATACAATGCCACGCTCCACACGAACGTCTTCAAAAACATCTTTCTAATTCCGATATCAATGTTTGAAGTGAGGAAATTTCTTTTCTTAAGAAAGCTCTTCCTTGCTTGTGCTAGTCTGCATTTTATGTCCTCCTTACTTCTGCCATCGTTAGTTATTTTACTACCCAAGTAACAATATTCATCTACTTCCTTTAAGACTTCATTTCCTAATCTAATATTTCCCGCATCACCTGCCTTCGTTCGACTGCACTCCATTACCTTTGTTTTGGACTTATTTATTTTCATCTTGTACTCCTTACCCAAGACTTCATCCATACCATTCAGCAACTTCTCGAGATCTTCTGCAGTCTCAGATAAAATAACAATATCATCGGCAAATCTCAAGGTTTTGATTTCTTCTGCTTGGACTGTGATTCCCTTTCCAAATTTCTCTTTGATTTCCCTTACTGCCTGTTCTATGTAAACATTGAAAAGGAGAGGGGACAAATTGCAGCCTTGCCTCACTCCTTTCTGGATTGCTGCTTCTTTTTCAAGGCCCTCGATTCTTATCACTGCAGACTGATTTTTATACAGATTGTAGATAATTCTTCGTTCTCGGTATCTGATCCCCATCATCTTCAGAATCATAAATAGCTTGGTCCAATCAACATTATCGAATGCCTTTTCTAGATCTACGAATGCCATGTACGTGGGCTTGTCCTTCTTGATTCTATCCTCTAAGATCAGACGTAAAGTCAGGATTGCTTCACGTGTTCCTACATTTCTTCTGAAGCCAAATTGATCTTCTTCCAACTCAGCTTCAACTTGTTTTTCCATTCTTCTGTAAATAATACGTGTTAAAATTTTGCCGGCATGAGATACTAAACTAATGGTGCGGTAGTTTTCACACCTGTCAGCACCGGCTTTCTTGGGAATAGGTATAACAACATTCTTCTGAAAATCGGATGGGACTTCTCCTGTCTCATACATCTTGCACACTAAATGAAATAACCTTGCCATGCTGGTTTCTCCTAAGGCAGTCAGTAATTCAGAGGGAATGTCATCAATTCCATGTGCCTTGTTCCTATTTAGGTCACTCACAGCTCTGTCAAACTCTGACCTCAAAATTGGGTCTCCCATTTCATCAGCATCAACAGCCTCTTCATGTTCCAGAACAGTGGCGGTTTCTGGTATAGCGCAATGGAGCAATGAACCTCCAGTTTATATCAAATTGTACTCAACTACGTTATTTTCATAACTCCCTTGTCAATCTCGAAGCTCTTGCTAAGTCCCTCTATCCGTAATATACTCGTACTGGCTTTCAATTCATGTGAGCTGCGCAAGGTCTGTGGCTGGATACTTGTCTGGAATGAACCCCCTTGCAAAGGCGATCTCTCCGTCCGTACATAGGCGAAGGGAGTGGCGAGGTGCGAGGGGACGAAAACCAGCACTAAGGCAAGACCAGGATATCGCAGAAACGGATCTCTGTTCTTTACGCATGCGCAATAGGCCACTGTCTCAAGACTAGCTAGTCGTGTTGTTGGGGTTGGGGTATGTGCCTGCCATCTGTTGGCCTTATGGGAATTTGACTAGGCAACAGAGAATAGTGCACGTAACTAGCGCTAGTGTTGAAAAGCATCGTTACTACCAAAAGTCACATTAAACTGTCAAATTCCAATTAATATCTTGTCCCAAATATAGCATTACTTACTAAACACCTATTAATTTGCCTTCTTTGGAATAATTACCTTTTGGAGAGAAACTTATCTCAAAAATCATTGAGGCAAAGAATAGCGGCAAGGCAATACCAATGAAAACTTTTAAATACCGTATAGTTGTTACTATTCCCATGACATCGGAAGCAGAAAGGTGTTTCTCTACCCTGAAGAGAATAAAGACCTTCTAGCGCAGCACAATGACCGAGGATAGACTTATTGCTGTTGCTATGTTGTCAATTGAAAGGAACTTTGTTCGAGACTCTGCGGACTTCAATGAAGCAGTTATTTCTTATTTTGCATGTGGTAAAACTCGGCACGTAGGCCTACCGTATTTTCTGCTCCTCTCGTATTTGATCACATTTCTAGAACGTATGTCATCTTAGTTTAGGAGGTTACGGCCCACGACGGAAGAGAAGCTGGCGGAGATGGGGAGAGGAGAGGTTGGGGGGGAGGCAATTTTTTCTTCTTTTGAACCCCCAGTGATGAAAGTCACGCGCCGCCACTGTTCCAGAACCAAATTATCTACATCTTTACCTTGATACAACTGTTGGATATGCTCCTGCCATCTTTCTGCTTTGTCTTCTTTCCCTAGAAGTGCTTTTCCATCTGAGCTCTTAATATTCATACACCTAGATTTCCTTTCTCCAAAGGTTTCCTTGATTTTCCTGTATGCAGCATCTACCTTTCCCAGGACCATACAGCCTTCGACATCCTTGCACTTCTCCTTCAGCCATTCTTCCTTAGCTATCTTGCACTTTCTATCCACTTGATTCTTTAATCGCCTGTATTCTTTTCTGCCCTCTTCATTTCTAGCATTCTTGTATTTTCGTCGTTCATCAATCAGGTCTAGTATCTCCTGAGTTATCCACTGATTCTTAGTTGATCTTTTCTTCCTTCCTAACATTTCTTCAGCAGCCCTTTCATGACTCTCCACTCTTCCTCTATAGTGTTTCCTTCAGCCTTTTCATTTAGTCCTTGTGCAACATGTTCCTTGAAACAATCCCTCACACTCTTTTCTTTCAACTTGTCTAGATCCCATCTTTTTTCATTCTTTCCTTTCTTCAATTTCTTCAACTTCAGATGGCATTTCATGACCAAGAAGTTGTGGTCAGAGTCCACGTCTGCTCCTGGGAAAGTTTTGCAATCCAACACCTGGTTTCTGAATCTCTGCCTAATCATAATGAAGTCTATTTGATACCTTCCAGTGTCTCCAGGTCTCGTCCACGTATACAGCCGTCGTTTGTGGTGTTTGAACCAAGTATTGGCAAGGACTAAATTATGATCAGTGCAGAATTCAACCAGCCGACTTCCTCTTTCGTTCCTTTGTCCCAATCCAAATTCTGCTACTGTACTACCTTCTCTTCCTTGGCCTACCACTGCATTCCAGTCTCCCATCACAATTAGATTCTCGTCACCTTTTACATATTGTATTAAATCTTCTATCTCCTCATATATTCTTTCGATTTCTTCATCATCCGCTGAGCTAGTAGGCATATAGACCTGCACTATTGTGGTGGGCATTGGTTTGGTGTCTATCTTGACGACAATAATTATTTCACTATGCTGGTCGTAGTAACTTACCCACTGCCCTATTTTCTTATTCATTATTAAACCAACTCCTGCATTTCCTCTGTTTGATTTTGTGTTGATAATTCGGTAGTCGCCTGACCAAAAATCTTATTCTTCCTGCCAACGTACTTCACTTATGCCAACTACATCTAACTTTAGCCTATCCATCTCCCTTTTCAGATTCTCTAACCTACCACAACGATTCAAACTTCTAACATTCCACACTCCGACTCGCAGAATGTCAGTATCCATCTTCCTGATGATCGCCCCCTCTCGTGTAGTCTCCACCCGGAGGTCCGAATGGGGGACTAGTTTACCTCCGGAATATTTTACCCGGGAGGAAGCCATCATCAGTACATCATTCATACAGAGAGAGCTGCATGTCCTCGGGAGTTAGTTACGGCTGTAGTTTCAGCCGTGTCTCAGTATCAACACAGCTAAGCCATGTTGAGTATTATTACAAGGCCGTATCAGTCAATCATCTAGACTGCCGCCCTTGCAACTACCGAAGGGCTGCTACCCCCCTTTCGATGAACCATTCGTTAGTCTGGTCTCTCAACAGATACCCATCCGATATGGTTGCACCTGCGGCTCGGCTATCTGCATCATTGGGACACGCAAGCCTCCCCACCACGGCAAGGTCACATGGTTCGCAGAGGAGGTAGTCAATATTTGACATAAAGCTACACACTGTAAAAACTAAACTATCAAAAATATGTTCGTAATTTCGCCTCCCCCCCCCCCCCCAATTTATGAAAAGTACAATTAATTTTAATATATTTTTCCTTTCTAACTTTACCAAACATTTCCCCTATAATGCATTACTTGAAGGCCATTTATGAAAAACTAGTGAACCCGCGCTGCTTCGCAGCATTCCTTATAAATGGGTCAGATAACTCGTCTTGAAATGCCTGTCGTACTCCTATTATTTTCTTCTTCTTCTTTATCCGTTTACTCTCCAGGGTCGGTTTTTCCCTCGGACTCAGCGAGGGATCCCACCTCTACCGTCATAAGGGCAGTGCCCTTGAGCTTCAGACTCTGGGTCGGGATGAAACTGGGGAGGATGACCAGTACCTCGCCCAGGCGGCCTCACCTGCTATGCTGAACAGGGCCCTTGCGGGGTTATGCGAAGATTCGAAGGGAGAGACAAGGAAGAGGGAAGGAGTCGGCAGTGGCCTTAGGTTAGGTACCATTCCCGGCATTTGCCCAGGAGAGAAATGGGAAACCACGGAAAACCACTTCCAGGATGGCTGAGGTGGGAACCACCTCTACTCAGTTGACCTCCCGAGGCTGAGTGGACCCCGTTCCAGCCCTCGCACCACTTTTCAAATTTCGTGGCAGATCCAGGAATCGAACCCGGGACTCCGGGGGTGGCAGCTAACCACACTAACCACTACACCACAGAGGCGGCCTCCTGTTATTTTGCCTGCCCTTTTCAATAGTTTTATGAACATTTAATACAGGTGCATAATAAATAATTCATTCGTAATTTAGTTTATTCACTCCTTTCCATACAATATTCTTTGTGCTTCCACCATTCGGCCGTATTTGGATCTTAACATTTTCGAACGATCTTGCCCGAGATAGTGCAACATACAATAGTCCGTGAATGAATACTGGTTCGGGTAAGCAGACTACCCACTTTTTCACGCGTCTGTCCCTGCGTTTTATTAAAAATGGTCATACAGAAGGCTTGTGGACCTTCCAGTCTGTACGTACGTAGACGGGTTTCTTTTAGCAGCGTGTTAGTTATTAGGAACGTTCTGCCATCTGTTGAACATATTCAGACGCTGGGGAAGATCAGAGAATCAAAGAGTATCAGCAGACAATAGTATTCTTCCATCACCAGAGGAAGTGTATACTCTCTGGCTTAACACATAGTAAATCATTAATGAAAGTGTTAGCAACCCGCTAAGTAGAGAATGTATTGCGGGTTAGGGTAAGCCTTCGCCTGCGTGGCATTTAATGATTTGATCTTTTTTTCTTTGCTAGGGGCTTTACGTCGCACCGACACAGATAGGTCTTATGGCGATGATTTGATCTTGAAAATGAATATATTTCCGTTTACTTTTCAAGAAATGCTAGATTTTTTCCTGTACTATTGAGACGATCTGAAAGATTTTGGTACAGACCCTTTTAAATCACTTTGGTTTAAGAGCTTCACTTTTGCGAAACACACACGCTAGCGTTTTTTATATATAACTGTTTTCTTGGTATTCTTTTTAACTTAGTTTTTCAGCGTTGCCCTGGGATGTTAAACGCTTTACTTGCACGTTTGTAACCCATTGTCTTGTCGCTCACTGCCTTAATAGCCTTTTTCATAGTTTCCTTATCCCATTACTTGCGTTTCCCCATTTGAAAATAATAATAAACTTCATAAATAACAAGTAAAATGAAAGGGGACGAAATTAGGAACATTCCCTTATTTATTATAATGTCCGCTACGGTAACTCACGCCAACCACCTTACTGTAGCGATTACACGCCACGAACTACACCACACGACTGAAATTCAGGTCACTATTTCATACGCATATCATTTCTCACTCTAGGAATAACAGGTTCTTAATTTGAATGTTGCACTATCTCAGCACAGCATCAGAAACGAATCCTCCTTGTACAAAGAAACTGAACGTGGTGCACACAACCAACTCTCAGAAGAAGTAGAGGGGATGAGGCTACGCCTGGGCGCGCGGCTAAACATTAGGTACCAACCGTGCAAACTGGAAATCCCTATGGGGACAAAATTAGACGCGGGGATGAACCCATACCTTACAGTTCTCACAATTGTAATTTTCAAATAACCACAAGGAATAAACTTTTCCTCTAATAAGGGACTTCACTCGACGTACGTTTCTATTTTGTTGTCTCCCCGCACTGAATATTTTCATTTTAAATCATTTGAAACAACTTTTTTTTTTTTTTTTGCTATTGGCTTTACGTGGCACCGTCACAGATAGGTCTTATGGCGACGATGGGACAGGAAAGGGTTAGGGCTGGGAAGAAAGCGGCCGTGGCCTTAATTAATGTACAGCCCCAGCCAGCATTTATCTGGTGTAAAAATGGGAAACCACGAAAAACCATCTTCAGGGCTGCCGACAGTGGAGTTCGAACCCACTATCTCCCGAATACTGGATACTGGCCTATATCAAGTTATGCATTTTTATTCTATTGCTAGCTCTGTGCAAATACAATTTTAATTTCTCATTAATGTAATCGAAAGACTTGATATATTTATCAAAATTAACTAGTTCTGTTTTTTCTCAAAATGCTATAACACTCTAAATTAAAAAATGTATAAACGCTACAAAATGTTAATGTACAAATCAAAATGCTAAATTTCTAAAATGGTAAAACCTACTCGTCCGCCTCTGTGGTGTAGTGGTTAGTGTGATTAGCTGCCACCCCCGGAAGCCCGGGTTCGATTCCCGGCTCTGCTACGAAATTTGAAAAGTGGTACGAGGGCTGGAACGGGGTCCACTCAGCCTCGGGAGGTCAACTGAGTAGAGGTGGGTACGATTCCCACCTCAGCCATCCTGGAAGTGGTTTTCCGTGGTTTCCCACTTCTCCAGGCAAATGCCGGGATGGTACCTAACTTAAGGAAACGGCCGCTTTCCTCCCTCTTCCTTGTCTATCCCTTCCAATCTTCCCATAACCCCACGAGGCCCCTGTTCAGCATAGCAGGTGAGGCCGCCTGGGCGAGTTACTGGTCATCCTCCCCAGTTGAATCCCCCGACCCAGAGTATGACGCTCCAGGACACTGCCCTTGAGGCGGTACAGATGGGATCTCTCGCTGAGTCCGAGGGAAAAACCGACCCTGGAGGGTAAACAGATAAAGAAGAAGAAGGAGATAAAACCTACTCTACGTGTAATTAACCTCATGGGTAATGTTAATTAATTACATTGGTTAGCATGAGTGATTTCACAAGTGTTAAGGTACCATTTCCTCCATTAAACAGTCCCTGTTGTTACACGGTGTTTGCTGAATATGCACATCAAGTGCCAGGAGCTCCTTTACCTTGATCAGGTGTATTCTAAATTACAACGTATTCCCGCTGTGATCACATTACAAAATCATTGTTTCCATGCGTTTTATTATGCGTGTAATCATTACTATTGCCACTTTTGTTCGTTACAGGTGTTCCTCGCTCGGCAGGTGAAACAAGTGAGAAGAGCCTACTCATCACTTCCCATCTCTGACAGCCGATAAGAAGTTCACTGTTGTCATCATCTTACCACAGCACTTTAATACTGGTCTTTGTTAATGTCCCAGGACATTGCCGATATGGAACAAAGAGTCCGTGTCTTGAAGGAAAGACATCGAGAAGCCTAAAAGTCCCGGTTACTGTAGAATTGGATGAAGTTGTTTTGAAAAAATAATTCCTATGTTACATGCGATCAAACTCTGTGTCACTAGGACACACATGTTCTTTTCTTCATTAAAACAGTAGTTTATGATGACATCTACACATTATAATGAATCTTCTTCTTCTTCTATCCATCCTCTGGTTCCGGATGATGATGATGATGACGACGATGATATTTGTTGTTTCAAGCGGCCTAGCAGCTAGGCCATCGGCCCCTAATGGTGTGATGTGCAACGAAATGACACGATAATTAAAACTTCAAAATATATCCACTGACTAGAATCTAAAACAAATTATGATGAAAAAATGACCATGAATCCAAAACAATCAGTGGATCCGATTCACAGTGCCTTATTTTCTGCGATGATGCTTGTTGTCAAAGGGGTCCAAAATCCAGATCACCGGCCCTTCATAATTGTACTAATCACTGGTAAAGCGGAACCATGCTGTTCCTCCTATGGAGGTACTAATCACTGTAATGTAGACCCATGGCGTTCCTCACATAATGGTACTACTCATAGGTAACACATACCCATGGTGTTCCTCACATACAATAATGGTACTACTCACAGGTAACGCAGACCCATGGTGTTCCTCACATAATGGTGCTACTCATAGGTAACACATACCCATGGTGTTCCTCACATAATGGTACTACTCACAGGTAACGCAGACCCACGGTGTTCCTCACATAGTGGTACTACTCATAGGTAACACATACCCACGGTGTTCCTCACATAATGGTACTACTCATAGGTAACACATACCCACGGTGTTCCTCACATAATGGTACTACTCATAGGTAACACATACCCACGGTGTTCCTCACATAATGGTACTACTCATAGGTAACACATACCCACGGTGTTCCTCACATAATGGTACTACTCGTAGGTAACACATACCCATGGCGTTCCTCACATAATGGTGCTGCTCATAGGTAACACATACCCACGGTGTTCCTCACATAATGGTATTACTCATAGGTAACACATACCCACGGTGTTCCTCACATAATGGTGTTACTCATAGGTAACACATACCCACGGTGTTCCTCACATAATGGTACTACTCGTAGGTAACACATACCCATGGCGTTCCTCACATAATGGTGCTGCTCATAGGTAACACATACCCACGGTGTTCCTCACATAATGTTACTACTCACAGGTAACTCAGACCGATGGTATTCTTCACATAGTGGTACTAATCACAGCCAACATAAACCCATGGTGTTCCACATCTAGTGGTACTAATCACGGGTACTGTAAACCCATAGTGATTTACCCACGATGATAACTAATCACAGACCAGTGGTGTTCCTCCCGTGATGGTACTAATCACAGATAATCTCATGGTTCAAAATCCACCATCCCTTGATCGCCACTTTTAGTCGCCTCTTACGATAGATAGGGGATACCGTGGGTGTATTCTTCATCTGCGTCCCCCATCCGCAGCGGGGAAAAAAGAAGAACAGGTAAGATTGTCCACGACTGCAAAGCCAGTTGTAACGGACTATTAACAAATACGGAAAATTAACTCCGTCAAAGCAGAGGAGAGGAATAGAACCAACATCATTCCAGGAGAATCGAGTACCCGTTTGCAAGTCTCGGCTAGGCAGTCCCTACTCTGACAAATGCTTTTTTCTAAGTAAATAATAAGAAATGTTCTTCTTCGACCACCGAGCTCGATAGCTGCAGTCGCTTAAGATCGGCCAGTATCCAGTATTCGGGAGACAGTGGGTTCGAACCCCATTGTCGGCAGCCCTGAAGATGAGTTTCCGTGGTTTCTCCATTTTCACACCAGGCAAATGCTGGCGCTGTACCTTCATTAAAGCCGCTTTCTCCGACACAGTGGTCGACTCACGGATCGGAACTCTGTCGCAAATGTGGACGCGGTTCTGTTTTACGGGTTGGAACCCTTCCTGACGCTAATACTATGTGGAGGGATGGATTCTTTATTGCTTGTTCCTGTAGTGGTTGCTAGTGTTGTGTGGTGTGTGTATATGAAAAGTTGTTGTTGTTGTTTGAGTCATCAGTCCATAGACTGGTTTGATGCAGCTCTGCATGCCACTCTATCCTGTGCTAATCGTTTCATTTCTACATCTGCTCTCATCTGCTTGTCATGTTCATCCATTGGTCTACTCCTACCGTTCTTACCACCTACACTTCCCTCAAAAACCAACTGCACAAGCCTGGGTATCTTAAGATGCGTCCTATAATTCTATCTCTTCTTCTCGTCAAATTTAGCCAAATCGATTTCCTCTCACCAATTCGATTCACTATATCTTCATTCGTCATTCAGTATATCCTTCTCACCTTCAGCATCATTCTGTAACACCACATTTCAAAAACTTCTATTCTCTCTCTTTTTTTTTTTTTTTTGCTATTTGCTATTTGCTTTACGACGCACCGACACAGATATGTCTTTTGCAGCTATCGAGCTCAGTCTTTTTCTTTCTGAGCTAGTTATTGTCAATATTTCAATTCCATATGTTGGAACAAACACAAATGTCCAGTCCCCGAGTCAGATAAATTAATGAAACGCTGTTAAAACCATCGACCCAGTCGGGAATCGAACCTGGGACCCCTGTTGAAAATACCTCAACACTGGCCATTCAGCAAAGGGGCTGGACAAAATACAAATTGACTGTTTTGTTACAGTCAATGGATTTCTCTGATATTTGCCTCAACGTAAATATTGCATCCTGGGTACATCTATTTGGTCGGAACCCATACAGATTTGTTCAATTTCCTGTCGTACGAGCGAGTCAGACCCATTGTTATTCGTCATGGGTCACAAATTAGATGACCTCTTCAGTGAGCTTAGTTGATGAATCCTAACCTGTTGACTCTATCAGTATCCGTGGAGGCTTAGGGAACGGAGGTGCATAGCCCTCTGCTTATCAAATTGTGATGCGCTTTTAACTGCGTTCAACAAGCTTAAATGGACATGCAACAGACCCCTTCAAGTCTCAGAGGAATCCGTTTAAAGCCAAAATGAGGTGTTGACACCTTCCTCTTGTCATTATTCATTTACTGCACAGATCAGTCGTGTGGTTTATTCTTTAGCTGCGTAACACAACAATGCACTGAGACTGAAGAACAGATTCTATTGTTTTCACTCGAGCTCCCATCAATACACCCTGTGTGTCATCCAGCTTTATGGTGACGTAATGGCTTCAAGTGGGGTGTAATAACCCTCAAAGCGTCCACACCTCCCTTCTCTCGGTTGCGAGTCATCAATCGGAGTAAAGATGACTCAATCCGCGTACATAATATGAGGACAGATGGTCACTGAATGACGTCACCCTTTCTGCACCCTTCCAACAAAAGACTGCGCACATCGCATGTGTATCAATAGTGCGGCTTGGGGTCGAGAAACTTCCACCCCTTAAGGGGATACATAAATTCAGCTTCAGAATTCAATGCTGTTTATTTAATTATTCATATCATGAATCTAACCTCATCATGATAGCACTTGTTGCTTAAATATACCTCAGATAAACTAACTCATGGGACTAATTTTCTATGACCTCCAAGTAAAACAATATTGAAATAGTCTCCCTTGTTTATGTACTATCTGAACACAGATATAGTCATCCCACCTGGGGAGCGTAAAATGATTCAATTTACAACATCTGTAGACAGGTTGTACATCTTGATTTGATTTGATTTGATTTGATTTGATTTGATTTGATTTGATTTGATTTGATTTGATTTGATTTGATTTGATTTGATTTGATTTGATTTGATTTGATTTGATTCGATTCGATTCGATTCGATTCGATTCGATTCGATTTGATTTGATTTGATTTGATTTGATTTGATTTGATTTGATTTGATTTGATTTGATTTGATTTGATTTGATTTGATTTGATTATCTGTCCAATTACAGATGATATTCAAATAATAACAATACTAACAGCACTTAATAATAATAATAACAATAATAATAATAATAATAATAATAATAATAAAACAATGTACAATATATACATATTTACAAAACACATACGGAAGAAAAGAACATGAAGACAGAAAAGTGTTTATACATTACCGATAGTTAAGGGAGGAAATATAACTTTCAGTTACCAGATATGCAGAACAGAATCCAAGGAACTCTGTGAGGCGTTCATAAGATGTCCACGAATTTCACTAACTGACAAGTGGAGTACATCCACCACCATTCCGCTAATTTCATTCAGGGATCTACGGGCCTGCATAAACCAAGAGTTCCTGTGTGATTCAGTTCTGCACCTGGTAAGTGAAAGGTGACAGCCTGTCGGGTTTTACGGGAAGGAACATGAATTGGTAGCAACTGGAGTAAATTGCGGATACATGTGTGTATGAAACATGCATTAACATACCTGTGCCTAGTTCGAAGATACTCAATACGCATCTTTGTACAACACAGATCATAATCTATCGAAGACAGCTTGATACCCAAAGAATTTATATTGATCCATTTTGAGAATCTGATCTGTACTCGCTCTAAGTATTGCTGTGAGGGGATCCACAATTCAGAGCAGTACTCTAAACTAGACCGTAAAAGCAAGAAATACAGGGTTTTCAATGAGACAACACATTTAAAACTCTTGCAATTGCTTTTGAGGAAGCTTAACACTCTAAATTCCACGTTAACGATATTTAACACATGTTCATTGAAAGAAACAATTTTGATTACTAAAAATAATACCAAGATCACTATCACACTTCATTTCTTGACCCTTTACAGTCACTCGCATAAGTATTCGTCCGCGTTCGTCATGTTAGGACAATAGCCCACAGCACCAATACAATAAAGAAGTTAATTTTAAACAAGTAATAGTATGTTTTATTTGCCATCTGAACAGCTGAGGACATAATTTATAGCACCCTAAGCGCTGGCATTTGGAATAAATAGAAAACAATCGCACTGCTTGCAGGAAAGTCACGTTGCAAAAGTATTCATCCACAATAAGAACTCAAGGAATGTTCAGTCATTGCCTAAGTATCAGAAGCGCGTCGAACGTCCTTTGGAATCAATCACGGCTTGAAGGCGTTTCACCATGGATGTCACCAGTTTTTCAGTCACTTCCGGGCCTATTTTGTGCCATTCTTCCATGAAGGATTGCTTCAGAGCTTCTTTATTGGGAATACGCTGCTTGCTTAATTCACACTTTAATTTCGCCCATAAATGCTCTATGGGGTTTAAGTCTGGGGACTGGGGTGGTGTCTGCAGCACATGAGGTGTATTGTAGAGTAGCCATTCCCGAACAACCCGAGCAGTGTGCTTAGGGTCATTATCTTGCTGGAAGAAGTATCCACTACTAAGACCCAATTTTGCTACGCTGGGTGGTAAGTGTTGCTTTAATATATTCAAATACACCATCTTATCCATTCGTTCAGGTATTATATGGCAGTTGCCTACCCCAGCCGCCGACATACACCCCATACCATTATGGAACCTCCTGCATATTTTACGGTTGGTTGCAGATTTTGACTTTGGAGCTCGGCGTTCGTCTTTCTCCATACACGTCGCTTTCCAGAGCAATTAAATAAACAGAATTTGCTCTCGTCCGTAAACAACACGCGTTTCCAAAATGCTGGTGGCTTCATAACGTACTGTTTGGCAAACGCCAGCCTCTTCTTACGGTTCACCTCGCTTATCCAGGGCTTCTTCCGACTTGTACGCCCCTGCAAACCAGCCCTGTGTAACACATGTCGTACGGTGTCGGTACTGATGTTCTTCCCAGTGGAGGTTTGTACTTCTGTTCGAAGCACAGGTGCAGACACATGGGGATTTTTCTGGACGGTGCGTATAATGCTTCGCTCTTCGCGTGCTGTCAGCTTCCTTGGCCGCCCAGGTCCTGCTCTGTTGAGTACAGTTGCACTGGTCTTATATCGCTGAATGATACTTGCGACTGTAGTTCGCGGTATTCCGGTTTTTTCAGCAATTACTCGTTGCGAATTACCAAGTTGGTGGAGTTGGATAATTCGTTGGCGTTCAATAACAGTTCGTTCCCTTATCTTACCCATTATACTCAAGGCATGCACTAGATGTTAAATCACCGACACTGTCCGTATCACTGATGGACTGAGCTTGGTGATGTGTCTCATTTCCTCAATGCTGGGTTCGTTCTACAAGCCAGTGCACAAGGTGGACGAATACTTTTACGTTGCCATTTCCTAGCCCAACCACACTCATTATCATTTACTAACTAGTATTGACGTGCAGGATGTATATTCTGCCGGTATTATTGTACGTATATATTGCATATGCACTGCGTATTTGTTTCTGAACGTACCCGAAGCCTTGTAATTCTTTTTTGATGTTCAATATATGAACAGGACAGATGGACGAATACTTATGCGAGTGACTGTATATGATACTTGAATACATTAACTTGCAATTTTCTCGTGAAGGATTTTGTACTCCACTTTGAAATATTTAGGGTTAAATGCCACTTTTTGCACCAATCACTAATATTATTTATATCGGACTGTAACAAACTTTCCTGTGCATAGACAAGGAAGTGATTACTAGTGCTGTCTAGTAGTTAATGACAAACTGATCAATTAGTCGACATTAATCTGTATTTAGAACTGTCGCCCTGGTGACAGATTCCCAAACTATTGTTCTTCTTCTTCTTCTTCTTCTTCTTCTTCTTCTTCTTCTTACGCTCTGTTTACTCTCCAGGGTCGGTTTTTCCCTCGGACTCAGCGAGAGATCCCACCTCTACCGCCTCAAGGGAGCTTCAGACTCTGGGTCGGGGGATACAACTGGGGAGAATGACCAGTACCTCGCCCAGGCGGCCTCGCCTGCTATGCTGAACAGGGGCCTTGGTGGGGGATGGGAAGTTTGGAAGGGATAGACAAGAAAGAGGGAAGGAAGCGGCCGTGGCCTTAAGTTAGGTACCATCCCGGCATTTGCCTGGAGGAGAAGTGGGAAAGCACGGAAAACCATTTCCAGGATATCTGAGGAGGTAATCGAACCCCCCTCTACTCAGTTGACCTCCCGAGGCTGAGTGGACCCCGTTCCAGCTCTCGTACCACTTTTCAAATTTCGTGGCAGAGCCGGGAATCGAATCGGGCCTCCGGGGGTGGCAGCTAGTCGCACTAACCACTACACTTTATTCAATAATAAACAATAACACTTTCACCCAAGGAAAAATATTACACATGTATTACAATTAAAAAGAGTACGGTGTCATTACACAATTAAAAACAATTTAGTGTTTGACTACACACTAATAGAAACTAACAGACACTAAAGAGACTGCCAGACTGACGAATGCGGCCGGCAAGTTGGTGAATCATATCTCACTGTCCGCGTCCCCGGCAAAATGAATAATCCCTGCCAACCCTCCTCACAGCACATGCAAAGTCTCCACTACTCGATGTGGCACTGTACAAATCGGCTAGCCGTGACGAACGATATTTCGTGCGTATTTCCGCAAATAATTTTGTTCATAATTAAAGAAAATGTCCGCCTCTGTGGTGTTGTGGTTAGCGTGATTAGCTGCCACCCCTTGAGGCCCGGGTTCGATTCCCGGCTCTGCCACGAAATTTGAAAAGTGGTACGAGGGCTGGAACGGGGTCCACTCAGCCTCGGGAGGTCAACTGAGTAGAGGTGGGTTCGATTCCCACCTCAGCCATCCTGGAAGTGGTTTTCCGTGGTTTCCCACTTCTCCTCCAGGCGAATGCCACTTAAGGCCACGGTCGCTTCCTTCCCTCTTCCTTGCCTATCCCTTCCAATCTTCCCCTCCCTCCACAAGGCCCCTGTTCAGCATAGCAGGTGAGGCCGCCTGGGCGAGGTACTGGGCATACTCCCCAGTTGTATCCCCGACCAAGAGTCGGAAGCTCCAGGACACTGCCCCTGAGGCGGTAGAGGTGGGATCCCTCGCTCAGTCCGAGGGAAAAACCGAACCTGGAGGGTAAACAGATGATGATGATGATGATGATGATGATGATGATTAAAGAAAATAAAGGAAAGAATTAGCAGATAAGGCAACAGGGCTTGTACAAATTGCTTTTCTTTTTAAGTTCCTATAACTCCGAGTTTCAGCCAGCTAAAATGGAATAAAAATGTAATGCTTTCTCCCCAGTGTGGGGGGCCATCTACCTCCGTTCCCTTCCCGTTTCCCTAAATACCGCTACTGCATATAAACGAATAGAGGTCATATCAAAAGTTTAAGGTCACCTGCATATTTCGTGAACATGATTCCTGTCTTTAAACGTTTGATCTCACGCAATCCGGCTCCAGGGCTAAATGGTTGGCGTGCTGGCCTTTGGTCATAGGGGTCCCGGGTTCGATTCCCAGCAGGGTCGGGAATTTTAACCATCAGTGGTTAATTTCGGTAACACGGGGACTGGGTGTGTGTGTTGTCTTCATCATCATTCCATCTTCATCAAGACGCGCAGGTCGCCTACGGCCATCAAATCGAAAGACGTGTACCTGGTGAGCCGAACGTGTCTTCGGACACTCCCGGCACTAAAAGCCATACGCCACTTCATTTCATTTCATCTCACGCATACATTTTTTTTACAGAGAACTAGTACATATTTAGAGTAGCATTTGCTGAAATTTTCATTAAAATATCTTTGTTTTTAAGTTATTAATTAGTTTGATTATGATGTTTATAATAATTGGAAAGAAAATAGCTATTTTTTTAATACTTGAGGATATCTGGGCAGTACAATATGGGGATTAGATCAACATTTTTTTAAATGGAGAAACACAGATATTCAATTCAATATTCTATTCGATTCAATTTAGATTTCAGTTCCATTCAATTGGCAGTACTACTGAAACCACTGACTATCCCTCTTTGCCCCTGACCCCGTAAAGTGAAGTGTCACTAAAAGTTTCGCGGATAGTACATGTTGCTCTGGAAGGTGCCAAGTGACAGGTGCAAAAATACTGCGTTTATTAAGAATTAGTAATAGTTCGCATCCGTGGCTGACTGGTCTTGGTCTTCGGAAGGTCCTTGGTTGAATTTCTGGCCGGGTCATCGGATTTTAATCAAGAATGGTTTGTTCCCTGGGCTCGGGGACTGGGTATTTGAGTTGTCTCTAACATTTCCGCAACCGCACACTACACTCAGCACTATCTTTCACCACACTAACATACACGCCAACTCATGCGAGGGTCTGCCTTACAAGGGCTGCCCCCCTTGTGGGTGGATGCGGCATAATAACACACACGGTATCCCCTGCTTGTTGTAAGAGTGGACTAAAAGGGGACTGAGTGTCTCTGAACTTTGGAGCGAGGATTAGTGACCACAGAGCCCTTAGCTGAGTCCTGGCATTGCTTCCACTTACTTGTGCCAGGCTCCTCACTTTCATCTATCCTATCCGACCTCCCTTGGTCAACTGTTGTCTTTTCCGACCGTGACGGTTTTTGAGCATTCGAGACCTAGGGAGTCTTTTATTTTCACGCCCTTCGTTGCCCTGTCTTTCTTTTGGCCAATACCTTCATTATTGGAAGTGCCAGTCCCATTTTTTCTCTCTGATTAGTGTTATATACAGGAAGGTTGCCTAGTTGTACTTCCTCTCAAAACAAAAATCACCACCACCACCTTACAAGGTTTACAGTAGACTAGTACAGTAACAACCACACAAAATTAATTGTTAAAGTCACATCTGTAGAAGCACGACTTTTTCGCATTAATTTATGTACGATTTCGCGAAAAGGAAACAATTATTCGCGTTATTTCGCGAAATAGGTCTTGACCCAGCGGTTGAATTTCGGTATATAAAGTCCCATTCTTGTGATTAGTGAATTATTTATGTGAAATACAATATTGATAATCCTTCCTTTTTTTGTTATGACTATAATCAAGACTGCATAGCAAACCCTTTCACCCTACATCGCCATAACATTAAAGGATTTCCTAGAATATTAAACTTACAGGTATTTCTAACTGAGAAATCTTTATTCTGCCTTCCATTTCTCGTCACACAGGTAATATTGGAATACAATTTCAAGGTTGTTATTCTCCATGAATTTAGCTGCAGTTTCGCGCTTATCGCAAAATAAGTAAATTTCGTTTTAAACTAGCCTTATAGCTTTAATTCGCTGTAATTCGGGAAAACGAATTTCTTAACCATGGCCATATGATTCGTTAAGATATTTCAAAATCGCTTCAAAATGTTTTTTGTTGCGTTTATCGTTAGTGCGACCAAGTCATGCCTCTACACATATAGAGTAGCTTTCCTTCTGCAACATGTGCAATGATTAAACAAATTTTGCCCTCCTAATTATTTTTTCTTTTTGTCGCACCGACACAGATAGGTCTAGGACCCTTTACACGCTCAGACATTTACACAAATCTGTCTGTACAGACCGTGTTTGTGCAGACAAGTCGTTGCGTGTAAATGAATCGCCGACCGTAATTTTGGTCTGTACTGGGGTCTGTGTTCGGCCTGTGCAAAGTCTGGACGAGTTTGAATTAACACAGACCACGCGCAGACAAGTCTGAGCGTGTAAAGCTTACGCAGACAACGCTGCAGACAGATAGCACAGTCCTTCTTCTGGGAGCGTGTATGTAGTGTTGTACTGTAGTTTAGTGTCCGCTCTCAATACAGGAACAGCTATGAATGAGTTTACTCAAGATTAGCATAATTGTACCCGTACGTTTATGACTGAATTCATAGAACTATAAATCATTGCCAAGTGTCTGGAAAATCAAAAGCAAAGAATACAGTGTCCGGAATGAAAAAAATGCGGCATATGATGTATTAGTTTCTAAACTAACATTTCCTTATTACAACTTGCCCATCTATCACGACATTAAACATTAAAATTAAGCCTACTAACTATTTACACCCAATCTTTAAATTGTATTTAAATTAATTAATGAATTAATTGATTCATTCATTCATTTTGTCCTAGGTGTTAACAGTGTTATATGATCTAGGACAACATGCAGGCCTATCTTAACACTTCATGAGTTCAATTAGTGCTTCATGTCACAATTCTATACCTGATCCGGTTATACTAAAACACACATTGTGAATGACTGCATGAATATATAAATGAATGAATGATTGCACGATTCAATTGTATTCATTCATATTTGCATGACCCAATAAATACCGCTACTCTTTTCTCCACTGATCTCTATATAGAGATCAGTGCTTTTCTCCCTATCACGGATAACCACCAGCTGAAAAGAGAGCCCTTATTATTGATGAATGAATGAATGAGTGCACACAACTTACAGCTACGGAACTCTAGCAGCTGAGGAAGGAACGCGCAATCTATTTTACCTAAGCAAAATAATGCCTTTGAATTCTCACCTTTAAATATTCCTCTCTTAGAACTTCATATATAGCACGGCATGTTTCCGGAATGATGTGGCTTAACGATGGAGACACTATAGCAGAAAATTCAAGGTCCGCATAGCTTTTTCCCGTTGCCAGTAACATGGAGGTTTCTTTCTGCTTGCTAGAGGCTTTACGTCGCACCGACACAGATAGGTCTTATGGCGACGATGGGATCGGAAAGGCCTAGGAGTTGGAAGGAAGCGGCCGTGGCCTTAATTAAGGTACAGCCCCAGCATTTGCCTGGTGTGAAAATGGGAAACCACGGAAAACCATCTTCAGGGCTGCCGATAGTGGGATTCGAACCTACTATCTCCCGGATGCAAGCTCACAGCCGCGCGCCTCTACGCGCACGGCCAACTCGCCCGGTGAGGTTTCTTTCTAAAGTGCTTATCGATTCTCTCGTTACCCTGTCTTCTCTCCTTATATACGGTGTGACATACTGCAACAGCACTAAGAATGTCTCTTCGTCCATTCTCAAGTAGTTAAACTAGTCATATTTTTCCAATTTTAACTCCTTCAAAAGATCAACGTGAAAAACGCATTGTAGAAGCCAGTCTTTTGTCCACCTTCTACGTGTGATTTCTTTCTCTTTTCAACTTCCGAAATAACAACACTAGACAGAAGTACCACTTTGTAAGTTAATTGACTTAATCTGGCCATGGACAGGAAATACTTATTACCTACGCTCGTCTCGATTAGAAATACAGGACTGAGCGAAAGCGGTACAAATGGTCGGAACGTGTAAACGCAGCGTGAACAGTGCAGATCAGATGTGCAGACGGCCGTTGCAAAACCTGGTCTGTGCAGACAAGTCTGAACGTGTAAAGGGCCCTTTTGTGGCGACAATGGGATAGGAAAGGCCTAGGAGTTGGAAGGAAGCGGCCGTGGCCTTAATTAAGGTACAGACCCAGCATTTGCCTGGTGTGAAAATGGGAAACCACGGAAAACCATCTTCAGGGTTGCCGACAGTGGGATTCGAACCCACTGTCTCCAGGATGCAAGCTCACATCCGCGCGCCTCTAACCGCATGGTCAACTCGCCCGGTCCGTCTACTTTAAACACACACACACACTTCAACATCCTTTCCATACATTGAGAGATATAAATAATGACTAGAAGAAGTAATATGCAAAAATCTCTGGTTAAACCCGGCAGTAGATTAGTTAAAACCGCTGCTGTCTTTCGTCGCTTGTAGTCGGTATCTATTTTTAACCGAGGAGATGCCCTAAACTCTACGAATCACATCTCCATGCTCTTGAGGTTCCATTATTAACGCTGCTCTTAGCCAAAGTTATTTATAGCCGTACCACCGGAAGAAGCACCTTTTATGGTCACGTGTTTACACTTACTATAGAGCTGAGGGCAAGGCATGTTTACATCTGTATGTAAGTGCGCCTGAGACAGCGCCAATTAAACGTGAATTATCATGGCTGATAAAGTTGGTCGTCCTTGGGAAGGTCGCCGAGTGTGCTTCATTTCCAAACAATGGGTGTTTAACATTTTGCCATGTATGGTCACAAAGAGCCCCCCGCGTTCGGGTTTGCTCCATTTGGAAATACATCAGTACCGCTGCAGGCTCTGTCTGCAATGCAGTGGAACATCGATATCTCGAATCATCTCGGGAGCTAAATTTTATTTCGAGATATAGAGAATATCGTTTTTGAGCATGTATAGCACATAATTGAATAATATGTATCTACGGGCTTATACTGAATACATTATTCTTAAGAGTACACACGAACCTCGTTTATCCGGATTAAGGAGAGCCAAAAAAACCCACGATAATTAATTTTTACTACTAAAAATTAACTTGAACATTCCTCTTCAAGGCAAACTTTGATTTATCATTCTACTCGCCCTAGAAGTGGAGTTATTGATGTTTCTATACGTGCTTGCAGAGGAAGTGGGTAGCCGGCACAGTAATGCTTATCCTCGCCGCTAGATGGGGCTTCATTACATTCCTAACCCAGTCGAATGACTGGAAACAGACTGAGAAATTATTATTATTACTATTATTATTATTATTTCTAGCCTGGTGCAGCCCTTGTAAGGCAGATCCTCCAGCAAGGGTGGGTGGCATCTACCGCGTATGGGAACTGCGTATTTTTGTAGTAGAGGATGTTGTTGTGTGTGAGTTGCAGGAATGTTGGAGACAGTACAAATATCCAGTCCCCGAGCCGGGGAAAAATACCAATTTGTGGTTAAAATCTCTGACTCGGCCTGGAATCGACCCCGCACCCTCTGAACCGAAGGCGACTACGCTGACCAATCAGAAAGAAGAGAAAGGGACATGAAATATGATGGAACAACAGGACAGAAAAGAAGAATAATCCTCTTGGAGGATGAAGAAGAAGACCCTGACAATCCATCCTATAGTGCAGGAATGTATTGATAAACTTTGGAGGCCATTTCCCGTAAATTAGATTTTTTAACATTTAAGGAACATTTTCTCAACAACCTCTCAAGATAGCCAGATGAAACTTTTATATAGTGCTCTTTGTGGTAGAAAGAACATTTTAACACAGTCATTTGACAATATGTTCAGTAGTGTATAAGTAACTTAATTAAATATAGCAATTTTGTTTCAAAAAATTTAGGGTTGGTAACAAAACGTCATTTAAGGGAAACTATAAAAGATAGTAAAAAAAAATCCCCCCGTCCTGATTTCAAGACTGAACCACTGTATTTCTTAACGAATTTTCAAATTAATAGAAGTAATAGTTTTCCCATAAATGTTCCTTAAATTTCATCATTTTAACATGGGCAGCATAGGCACCTCCGGCTCCCCTTAAGTGGGACCGGAACAGATCCAGATTATCGAAAATCCGGATAATCCAAAAAACTAAAAAACAAATACAGTACACGTTATATATTAACATAATTTGTACAGTAGTACCTTTCTTCAATTGTTCAAAAAAATATAAGAACACTTTTCTTACATTTGCGACTCGGTTTTATGCACTAAAATAATGTGTGAGCTTTTTCTGTTTTACATTTGTATAGCGTCTGCGCGCAGCACGATCACGAAGACTTACTAACATCAGTTCTGCCGGTGTGGTTTCAGTCTGCGATTCTAAATAGGCGATCAGTTTGCCCAGCTGCATTTGTGCATCTCCATGAGTCATTGTTTCTTCTGATGGAGCGCCGGTTTCAACTTCGAATTCACCATCACTCCCGTCATTACCTGTCGAGGAAAAATAGGCAATAATTTATTCATCTGTCATTATGCCGTAGTCCGAATTAGAGTAATTTTTCAACCAGTCCTTTACGTCGTTCACATATACGTCCGAGCATCCGGGAATGCGTGCAAATGTATCAAGGAACGCGGAGGAGTCCACCGTTTCCAATTTTCAATTGCAGGCGAATGCCGCGACGGTACCTTAAATATTATCAAAGAAATTGCAAATTTATCGAACATTTATCTTGATAATTTATTTGAATCTCCTTACTCCTCGTTCTGTTAAATATTTGCCTCAATCTGTCCTACTTTTAAAAGCTTCAATCAAGCTTATTCGTCTACTTATGTCATTCCGCGCCAACTCACCACTGACAGCTCGAAACCAAAACATACCACATAGTCGAGCATCTCTTCCCCTTGCTCCAAAGTTACAGTACTTGATTCGAGAACTGGAAAAATCCAAAGAAAAACAGCTCGATTTGTTCTAGGTGATTTCCAACAAAAGAGAAGCATTACAAAAATGTTGCGAAGTTTGGGCTGAGAAGACTTGGGAGAAAGGAGACGAGCTGCTCGACTAAGTGATATGTTCCGAGCTGTCAGTGGAGAGATGGCGTGGAATGACATTAGTAGACGAATATGTTTGAGTGGTGTCTTTAAAAGTAGGAAAGACCACAATATGAAGATAAAGTTGGAATTCCAGTGGACAAATTGGGGCATATTCCTTTCTAGGAAGTGGTCCGCCTCTGTAGTGTAGTGATTAGCTGCCACCCCCAGAGGCCCGGGTGCGATTCCAGGCTCTGCCACGAAATTTGAAAAGTGGTACAAGGGCTGGAACGGGGTCCACTCAGCCTCGGAAGGTCAAATGAGTAGAGGTGGGTTCGATTCCCACTTCAGCCATCCTGGAAGTGGTTTTCCGTGGCTTCCCACTTCTCCTTCAGGAAAATGCAGGGATGGTACCTAACCCTCTTCCTTGTCTATCCCTTCCAATCTTCCCATTCCCCGCAAGGCCCCTGTTCAGGATAGCAGGTGAGGCCGCCTGGGCGAGGTACTGGTCATACTTCCCAGTTGTATCCCCTGACCCAGAGTCTGAAGCTCCAGGACACCACCCTTGAGGCGGTAGAGTTGCGATCCTTCTTCTTCCTACAGAGTTACGCTCTCTCTCCGGCCGGGAGGTGTGAAGAGAGTAGGTCGGTGTGATAGATGGGAAAGATGGGTAATGGGGCTACGTTGTTAGGAATGAGCTTGGCTGGGGAGATGAAAGAAAGTGAGGATTTACACAGGAGTACAGAGAGGGAAGTTGCGAGAGGGGATAAGGTGGTGTAGTGTAGAAACTATGTGTGAAAGGACAGTCGTTAGGTGGGGGGAATGAGATATGAACAAAGGGGTTAAGTGGACGGACGTGTTGTGTACGGTGAAAAGGAGGATGATCGAGCCGGGTATGACGACGAGATGTGGAATGAGGTTTTCTAGCGTGGGGAAGGGAACGCGAAGGTTCGACAGTATGGCGACGACCGGAGAGGATGACACCATGGGAGACAAGGTGGTCAACTGCTGCTGCGCTGGTGAGCTGGAGACGGATTAGATAGGTTGGGCCATGGGTGTTAAAGATGCGAAACGCCCTCCGGATGGGTATGGTATGACGACGAAGTTGATGGTGAACTTCTGCTGGCGAGATGACGGGGTCGACGCCGCGAACGACGCAACTGAACAGTGCGCGTGGAGTTGATGTCGATGGGGTTGGGAGATCGACGGCTGCTGCAGGTGCTGTTGAGGATGGTGGTAACATTGTTGATGGCGGTAACGGAGGTTGACGGGCTGTTGCTGGTGACACTGTGGATGGCGGCAACGAAGGTTGATTGGCTGCTGCTGGTGTGGCTGAAGATGGTGGTGACATAGTTGGTGCCGATACAGATAGAGTTGGCGTAGACAGTCGGTAGATGCAATGGGGTTCGCGGAGGATTGACGGGGAAAGGAAGGTTGACATAACAAGCGATGGATGGGACGATGTAGTAGTGGTAAGGAAATGGGAAGAGTAGGTATGATAACAGGACGCTATGGTGGTGGTGATTGTAGTTGTAGGCATGGTGGGGGAAGGTATTAGGGAGGCTAACGTCCAACGAGGAGTCGGCCTATATGCTTTGTCGGGCCGGCGGGAGCGGATAGTAGAGATGTGTAGCCACCCGGCCGATAAAAAATAGCAGGAAAGTCTTCTGTGACGAGTTGCGTAGTCCACTTGGGAGACGTCGATCAAAGAGCCAGAATCCTTCGCTGAGTCCGAGGGAAAACCTACCCTTGAGGGTAAACATATAAAGAAGAAGAACTAGGAAGGGGAGTTAAGGATAGGAATAACTTACCAAGGGAGATGTTCGATAAATTTTCAATTTCTTTGCAATCATTTAAGAAAGGGGTAGGAAAACAACAGATAGGGAATTTGCCACCCGGGCGACTGCCCTAAGGCCAAGGCCACACGAGGCAGTAAATATAGTTGCAGCAAGCAGCGAAAACTGTATCACGGCAATTGCTGCCGCTGGATGCCACACGGCGGCAGCAAATGCAGTTGTAGCACAGTTGCTGCAGAGCAAGGATCATCTGTTGTTCCCGAAGATCTAGTTCAGTTATGAATCCGCTACTGCGCGTATTGTACAAACATGGGTACTTCTCCACTTCCAGAATGACACGTTCACTGTCTACATACTCCATATTTCGTAAATGTACTATTGTTATATAGGTGATGAACGAAAATAAAATACACAGTAAATACCGTCTTTTGTGGCCACTGTCCAACAGCTTATCCAATGAAAGAAATGAGCTCTAGCCTATACCTTCAACAGGAAGACCATGAACTGCTTCTGGCGAACTGCATTTACTGCATTTAGCCTACATTGCAACACAAGGTGCACATTTTTCTCCTGTATTTGCTGCTGACTTCCAACTGCTCGTGTGGCCGTAGCCTAAATGCAGATCAGTGGTGATTGATTGGTCTTCCCACACCAAGGTAAGGTAAGTTAAAATAAGGGTTATTCTACCCAAAAGCAGGTCCAAAACTCCTCAGAGGTATGCCTGAGCCGGAGTTTATGTACGGTAGGGTGGCCAGTTCCTTTCCGCTCCTCCGTCCCCTTACCCCCCACCAACAGCGCGTGGCAACTCATGCAAATCTTGCCCACACCCAATGTTGCTTAACTTCACCACGGCTACGGCCACATCAAAGTTTGCAACATTTTCATAACACTACTCCTTTAACAGAAATTACCCAGAATAAATCGCGATGCCTTCCGTGTAATATTTTCCAGTTCTCGTATCAAGTAGTACTGGTGAGGGTCCCATACACTGGAGCCATACTCAAACTGCGGTCTTACCAGAGACTTACACGCCCTCTCCTGTAAGTCTTGGAAATGCCAGACTAGAGGAAACAGATTGCAGCAGGTGCGGTATTTCACGTACCTCGACCATGCAGTATAATGAGACAAATACAGGATCTCTCTTATATACTCAGACCGTCCAGCGGCGTTTTCACTCTCCGAGACCTAAGCAGCTGTACGGGAGCCGCGCGCGTAGTTGTTGACCTTGCAAGAAGCGTACACGTGTTCGACCTAGCATCAATAGCCAGTCTGAATCTCAGCTGTTAACATGATGTAACAGTTATCATTGCAATACCGTATTTTCGTATGTAAAAGTTATTTTAAGTACGAGTCGGCTCGACGGGGATGCGATGCATTTGTTCAGCAATTTCCTGGTGAAGTGCCACCTTCATGAGCACAGATTCACGTAATTGTAAATAAATTTAAAACTACTGGCTCAGTGCTCAATAAACAAACATGCGCGCCCAAGAACAGTTTTAACAGAGGAAAAGCTAGATGACATTGGTGCGAATCTCGAACGGTCACCGAATAAATCACTCACACAATTAGCACAAGTAGGGGTTTTGGTTTCTTCTGAACACAGAGCTACAAAGCTGTTACACATCAAACCATACAGGTTTACACGGGCTCATTGTTTAAAACCTGCTGAACAGTCACAAGAGTAAGATACCGGTAGTTTGAATGATCGTTTATTCGACCCACAGCTTGTGTTCTTTTCGGATGACGCCTGGTTTCATCTGAATGGTCGTGTGAACACTCGCTATTGGTGTGCAGAAAAATGCTAATGGTGTTCATGAAGTCCCTCATTATGACGACACTTCCAGCATGTTTTATAAGATGAGTGGTGGTGGTGATTATTGTTTTAAGAGGAAGTACAACTAGGCAACCATCCTCTATATAACAGTAATCAGAGGGAAAAATGGAAGGGGTCCGACACTTCGAAAAATGAAGGTATCGGCCAAAGGAAGTCAAGGGCCGCGAAGGGCATGAAAATGAAAGACTCCCTAGCCCTCGCAAACCTAATAGCGTCGGGGTCAGAAAAAAACAGAGTTGACCAAGGGAGGTCGGATAGGATAGATGAAAGTGAGGAGCCTGGCACAAGTAAGTGGAAACAATGCCAGGACTCAGCTGAGGGCCCCGTGGTCGCCAACCCACGCTCCATAGTTCAGAGCCCCTGGGGCTTTTATAAGATGATATTTCATACAATATTGTATACACACTTAAAGCAGGACGGCCGCGCGCGACATAAGCTGGGCTGAGGAAGCTGTTGTGGCGCAGAGTAGGCTACAAACACCGTGCGCTCGGTCTGGATTTATAAGAGAGACCCTGTATACTGGGTGCTTGTTGCCAGGAAGAATTCATTTTACCAACCAAATTATTAAGACATCCCCCTGTGGGAAGCGGTGGAAGAGAATACATCCCCGCCTGTTGTAAAAGACGACTAAAAGGGGGACCAGGAACCCATAGCTTGGGAGCGTAGGTTAGCCTCCCCTGTTCTCCTAGCTGAGTCTGGCATAGTTTCCACTTAATTGTGCCCGGCTCCCCACTTTCCTCTTTCCTATCCGAGTTTCCTTGGTCCTCCCTTGTTCTCTTCCGACTCCGACGATAGTAGATTTGCGAAGACTAAAGATTATTTCATTTTCACGCCCTTCGTGAAACTTCCCTTTCCTCTGCCGTTACCTACATACTTCGAAGTGGTGGACTTTTTCCATTTTACTTCTGACACGGAGATTGCCCAGTTGCACTTCCTCTTAAAACAATAATCACCACCATAACAGCTGCCTCTGTGGATCAGTGGTAGAGTGACGGCCTCCGGATCCCAAGATAGCGGGTTCAAACCCGGCAGAGGAAGTCGGATTTTTGAAGGGCGGAAAAAAGTCCATTCGACACTTCATGTCGTATGATGTCAGCATGTAAAAGATCTCTGGTGACACATTTGGTGTTTACCCGACAAAATTAATTAAATCTCAGCCATAGACGCCCAAGAGAGTTTCGGTTTACTCGGTCTGCCATCTAGTGGGCCTAGAGCAGGGCCATCCAACCATTGCGCTCCGAGAGCGCGCCCGCGCTCGGGGAGCACTGGGCAATCAGACTAGCGCTCCTTCCCCTACCACCACTACAGTGTGGCAGCGAGGAGACCTGAGACAGACGATGTTCAGACCGCGCTGACCAGATACGTACGTACAGTCTTGCGTCCGACGGCTTTTGTGGGTTTGTTGACATCATATTGATAGGGCTATTTTGCCGTAAAAATATACCGCATCTACAAATCGAAAGGTACTCCGATGTATGGAATATGCAGGAAACGAAATCAAGTGCTAAGTAAACAATACAGTAATGTGATTAATTCAAAACTGAAATTTGAACATATCTGAGAGGAAAATTCAACAACGTTTTACCGATATGAACAGATAGTACAGACATTGAGTGACTTTTGGTCAGTCGTTTTCACGAGCTTTTACTTTTGGAGCAAACAATTGAGTAGGCCTACAATATATCTGGACACAGCTATTCTTAAACAATTGCGCAAGTTTCTACCGCTTGTTGTTGCACGATGTTTACTTTTGGTAAACTTAAGAACCGAAAGGAACACTCAAAAATGCACGTTGAGCCGAACATTGACAGAACTTTACATGCATGTTTATACAAAAGGGGGTATTCTTCTTGCGGAAAGCCGCTGCAAAATTCTTTTAAACTTCGTGACATTACAAAGCGGTCTTTAAGACGAATATTACACTGCAGTTTAAGCAACTCTAATTGAAATAGCTGTGGAGCACTGTCTGCACTACGAGAAAATGGTCGAACAAATACATCTAACACCGCTTGGAGTTCTGTATTCTGAAAATCTCTTTTCAAACTCTTTTTGTAATTGGCGAATTACCTGCAAATACTCATCAAAGTCGACACCGTATTTCACTGTTTCAAGCAATGGAAAATGTCCTGTGTTCCTTGCACGCAACTGGTTCTCCCACAAAATTAATTTTCTTTCGAACGCTTGAATTTTTCCACCAAATCGGAGATATTGTGCTTGTCGCCCTGAAGCGAAGTGTTCAAAGTATTCAGATGGGCATTAAAGTCACTTAAACGGGCCAAGTCCGCCACCCACTTAGGATCACGCAAAAGAATTTCGGGCCACCCTTTCATGTCATAAAAGGTATCTATTGCATTCCGCAAGCAAAAAGCTCTATGAAGCACTTCGCGTGGCTCAGCCATCTTACTTCTGCATGGTACGGGATATCCGGATACTACGCTTTGATGTCATCCAAGAACTCTGATTTTTTTCATTTGTTACTTGCTTTACGACGCACCGACACAGATAGGTCTTACGGCGACGATGGGACAAGAAAGGCCCAGGAATGGGATGGAAGCGGCCGTGGCCTTAATTAAGGTATAATTAAGGTACAACCCCAGCATTTGCCTGGTGTGAAAACGGGAAACCACAAAAAAACCATCTTCAGGGCTGCCAACAGTGGGGTTCGAACCCATTGTCTCGCTATTGCGAGCTCACAGCTGCGCGCCCCTAACCGCACGGCCAACTCGCCCAATCCTCTTTGAATTGACGGTGCGTGAGTTCATGGGAGCAAAGAAAATTTACCATTCGCACAACTGTTCCCATTATGTCTTTAAGCTTGGCGACTTTTGCACAGATTGCCTCCTGGTGTATAAAGCACTGGATCGCTGCCATTAGGGTACTACTGCTCTCAACCATGTTTAATTTTACATAGCTGAGGAACCCCGTGCGTAGACCACGTAAAGCAGGAGCTCCATCCGTCGTTACACTCGTCAACCGCTCCCATGTTCATCCCATTGACTCAAAGACACCCTCCACTGCTTGGAAAATATCGAAACCGATAGTGGTGTCTTTGAGAGCTACCAAGTCTAGGAAATCCTCGGTAACCCGAAGATCGTCATCCACCCCTCAAATTAAAATAACGAGCTGAGCTTTGTCCGCAATGTCGGTTGATTCGTCGAGGGCGATGGAAAAGGATACAAACTTTGCTGCCTTCTCCATTAATTGCTGTTCCATATCAACGGCCATGTCGTCTATTCTGCGAGCCACAGTTTGCGGAGAAAGAGAGATTTTATCAAATTTCTCAACTAGCTCCATAGGACAAATACATGCCGCCGCATCCATTAGGCACTCCTTGATTACATTCCCTTCCGTGAAGGGTTTCCCAGCTTTGGCAATTCGCGGCGAACATTTGTAGCTTGTTCGTAAAATGGGTCCACCAACCTCGCTCTCCTCAATCATCTGTCAGACAAAAATACGGCAAGTCACAATTTTAGTATTTTTTAGATAATTCAATCATTTCTTCATTCCCGTTTGTAAATAAGCATTTAAAAATTAAAACAATAATATTTACAGAACAGTGCTGCTTGAAATTTTCTTTCAATTCTTCCAACTTCGATTGGCGACTGGCGTCTGTCAAATCACCGTAATCATCCCTGTGTTTGGCACTGTAGTGCCGTTCGAAATTGTGCTTTTTTAAAACACATTAAATCTCGGTGGCACACTAAAAATTTGGCATGCCCTTTATAAGCTGTACAGAAAAATGAAATTTCCCATTCTGCTTTGAAGGCTGCTGCTTCACCACTCCTTTTTTGTATGATGTTCAGCCATGACAACTGCGAAACTGATTTAGTTATTTAGTTACACGCTGTTAACAAAGCGCATTGGACTAGACTACAGTGACACTACACTATATGTATAGAGTCACTGTAGACTAGACTACGACTGATAGATCGACTGCTCTCTTCGGCGCGGCGGGCAGACCGCTCGCTCAGCCAGCCAAGCTTCTCCCACCACTCCCTTCCCCAAAGCGCTCGGAGCACTGGCTTGGAGCGCGGCCAGAGCGCTAGCGCTCGGGGAGCGCTGTTTGGATGGCCCTGGCCTAGAGTAAAACGGAACGTCAAAATTGACGAGCAGACAGTCAGATGGCATCAACTTGAAATGTCTGCACACGGCAACGAACTGGCAGATAAACTAGCAAAAAAAATGGCACTAATACCTACACGAGAACCAAACCTCTGGCAGCTAACTCAATCAAGAAGATAATCACGAATAAAACCCTTGAAAAATGGAAGAAAGAAATTATCCAACTTACCACAATGAAGAAATGAAAAAACAAATGATCCATGCACACGGTAGCTGAGGCCATACGATTATTATTATTGGTTAGTACGCTGAGCAATTCAGCGTAGAGGGGCTCCACTGTATTGAGGACATCTTAATAATAATGTTATTGGTTTTACATCATCATCATCATCTGTTTACCCTCCAGGTTCGGTTTTTCCCTCGGACTGAGCGAGGAATCCCACCTCTACCGCCTCAAGGAGCTTCAGACTCTTGGTCGGGGGATACAACTGGGGAGTATGACCAGTACCTCGCCCAGGCGGCCTCACATGCGATGCTGAACAGGGGCCTTGTGGAGGGATGGGAAGAGTGGAAGGGATAGGCAAGTAGGAGGGAAGGAAGCGGCCGTGGCCTTAAGTTAGGTACCATCCCGGCATTCGCCTGGAGAAGAAGTGGGAAACCACGGAAAACCACTTCCAGGATGGCTGAGGTGGGAATCGAACCCACTTCTACTCAGTTGACCTCCCGAGGCTGAGTTGACCCCGTTCCAGCCCTCGTACCACTTTTCAAATTTCGTGGCAGAGCTGGGAATCGAACCCGGTCCTCCGGGGGTGGCAGCTAATCACGCTAACCACTACACCACAGAGGCGGACATTGGTTTTACATAATAATAATAATAATAATAATAATAATAATAATAATAATAATAATAATAATGGAAAATCTGATTTTTAGAGTCAATTCATTTGAAAAAGCAGTCCTACTCACAGATTTACTAGATTTACTAGATGCCGTACAAGCAGTTTCCTTAAATACCAAACCCCAATCATCAAGAATTCATGACATTAAACATCTATTAACAAAATTAAAAACTTTAAAGAGAAACTTCACTTTACAATGGATTCCCGCTAATGTAGGTGTAGAAGGCAACGAACTGGCAGATAAACTAGCAAAAAAAAAAAAAAAAAAGGCACTAATACCTACACGAGAACCAAACCTCTGGCAGCTAACTCAATCAAGAAGATAATCACGAATAAAACCCTTGAAAAATGGAAGAAAGAAATTATCCAACTTACCACAATGAAGAAATGAAAAAACAAATGATCCATGGGACAAAAATAAAAGCAACTCGAGGAAAGAAGCAGTGACGATCCTCATTATGCATAGTTTTTAATTCGGAGACTGGTTGAACCACCCATACCTTAACTGTCATAAAGTGCCACCCTGCCACTGAAGGGGTGTGCTGGGGATTTGAGGAGTGATGACGTTTCCCGTTGCTTTCCACACTTGCCCAGAAGAGGCCGTATCATATCAGTCTAAGGTCACTGAGACCTTTACACCAGCCAACCCTACGATTGTTTTCCACTTCAATAACGGAATGTAAGTCGTTACAAGTTAGTACACTAGTATGGGAACTGCACCAACAGAGATTATTGGTAAACGTTCCATGGACTAAGTGCTTTTTTTACTTGTTTCTGTAACATCGCAGTTACAATAGACGGTTTTCGGTGATACAAGGATGTGAAAGTGATAGGATTGGGATGGTACCGCCCGTAGCATTAATTCATGTACAGGCCTGGTGTGAAAATGGAAAAACTAAACTCAGGCCTATCGACGGTAAGATTCGAACTCAAGCAAGCTTACAGCTACGCGACCCAAACCGCGCGGCCAACTCGCTCAGTAAACTAAGAACCTCTATGTTCCAGGTGTCTTATATGAAACTCTACTACTTACTCTGAAGTACGTTTCAGTTGACTGAGTTACGAGACTGTCTTATACAATGCTTGGTCGTGCAGCGCCTGCGCATAGCATTACTCCGGCTCTAAGAACTGTACTTGCTATGTCACGAATAGAGTTCCGTAGACAAGTGAAAGACTTCGGCTTCGGTTTAGATTTCTCCCAGACGGTTATGAATGGAGTGAGGGGCAATATTAGCGGTGGAAGAGGAAGGGGTGGGGGGTGGGGGTGGGGAATTCGCTAGTGGAAATCAAATGAAGAAGAGACACCGAATGGTTAACGTACTGGCCTTCGGTTCAGAGGGTCGGGTTCGATTCCCGGCCGGTTCGGGGATTTTAACCTTCGTTTGTTAATTCCAATGGCTGTCCCCAACATCCCTGCAAATCACACACCACACATAACATTAACCTCCACCACAATAACACGCAGTTACCTACACATAGCAGATGCCGCCCACCCTCATCGGAGGGTATGCCTTACAAGGACTGCACTCGGCCGAACGAAATTATTATTATTATTATTATTATTATTATTATTATTATTATTATTATTATTATTATTATTATTATTATTATTATTACCGGATAGTCCGCCTCTGTGGTGTAGTGGTTAGCGTGATTAGCTACCACCCCCGGAGGCCCGGGTTCGATTCCCGGCTCTGCCACGAAATTTTAAAAGTGGTACGAGGGCTGGAACGGGGTCCACTCAGTCTCGGGAGGTCAACTGAGTAGAGGTGGGTTCGATCCCCACCTCAGCCATCCTGGAAGTGGTTTTCCGTAGTTTCCCACTTCTCCTCCAGGCAAATGCCGGGATGGTACCTAACTTAAGGCCACGGCCGCTTCCTTCCCTCTTCCTTGCTTATCCCTTCCAATCTTCCCATCCCTCCACAAGGCCCCTGTTCAGCATAGCAGGTGAGGCCGCCTGGGCGAGGTACTGGTCATACTCCCCAGTTGTATCCCCCGACCAAGAGTCTGAAGCTCCACGACACTGCCCTTGAGGCGGTAGAGGTGGGATCCCTCGCTATGTCCGAGGGAAAAACCGAACCTGGAGGGTAAACAGATGATGATGATGATGGTTATTACCGAATAAAGGACTTATCCGTGAAGATGTAGGAGTGAGGATTTTTTGTTTACAATTCGCTTTACGTCCCACCGACACAGAGAGGTCTTATGGCGACGATGGGATAGGAAAGGCCTGGGAATGGGAAGGAAGCGGCCGTGGCTTTAATTAAGGTACGGCCCCAGCATTTGCTTAAACCACGGAAAACCATCTTCAGGGCTGCCGACAGTGGAACTCGAACTCACTATCTTCCGGATGCAAGCTCACAGCTGTACGCCCCTATCCGCACGGCCAACTTGCCCGGTTGAGTGACGAGTCATTACGGGAACTGGACAGATGTATAAAGAGAAAGGGGTGGAGGTGGTGATCGTTGTTTTAAAGGTAAGTACAACTAGGTAATTATCTCCTCGTAACTCTAAGAGAAGAGTGGAAGAGAATAAAGGTATCCGTAGAACCCTGAACGGATAATCCGGGAAGTGTCTTGGCGGATATAAACTGTATGGCAGTGCGTATAATTTTGCTGGTAATTTCTAAATAATGTCGTTTATTGCTTTTAACTCAGGTATATTCTTGTTTTTACTTGTGGTTAAGCGACTCTTGACCTTGGTATGGGAGAACAGTGATATATAAAGAGCCTTGAGACTACAAAGGCGTAAATCTGACCATAGCCTAACTGGCTCCCGCCCGCCATTAATGGAAGGAACAAAGGTCAATACGTCGGTTGTTGTTGCAAGAGAAAATCCCTCACAAACCTGTGACTGTAGGAGTTCTGGTGCTAGTCATATCTATCCGTTTCAATACCTTGAGTGTAATATACGGTAGTTAAATATTAACCGGGGGAGTTGGCCGTGCGCGTAGAGGCGCGCGGTTGTGAGCTTGCATCCGGGAGATAGTATGTTAGAATCCCACTATCGGCAGCCCTGAAGATGGTTTTCCGTGGTTTCCCAGTTTTACACCAGGCAAATGCTGGGGCTGTACCTTAATTAAGGCCACGGCCGCTTCCTTCCAACTCCTAGGCCTTTCCTATCCCATCGTCGCCATAAGACCTATCTGTGTCGGTGCGACGTAAAGCCCCTAGCAAAAAGAAAGTTAAATATTTAAATTATCCGCGGGTAACCATTCACGGATGCGGATATTATTTTGTATATCCCCGCAGGGCTCTAGGTATCTGTAAGGTTGTGTCCCACTTGATATCACAGCAAAATTTGTCCCATTTGCAATCACTCCCATGACAGAGGAAAAAGGAATGCGAAGAAATACTAGTTCGTGTCCCATTTGCGATCACTATAAAATTATCAGCAGCCTGTCTGGGTTTTCCAACGTCCATGCAGCAGAGGAACTTCTTTGAGATAATATTAGTCTATAGTTTTCAAGATACTTGTTCCGGGTGTAGACTTCCATCGTTGATGGAGCTTTCATTATTATCTGCGTGCTTAACTGAGGCAAGCCCTGTGCTTTATATAACGGATACTCTTATAGAAATTTACGGAGAAGTCAAGGGTGTTTGGCGACATGGGTACATTTAAAATAGAAGAAATCCAAGTGTAAAGGCAGTCTAGTGTGTCCACACCATACGGTGGTGAGAATAATCGATCATCAGTGCGTTCCTGACGAGGCGAACTTGGGCGTAAAGAAAGCTACTGTATATTTCGAGCGAAGAAGCGATCCCGCTTGGACAACAGTGAGGCACTTCCTCAGGTATTTGACTAAGGGCCGGTTGCATAAAAGTTAATCTGAGTTCAACCACCCGAAACTGATCTCCAGTCAAGCTGAACTTAGAATTTTGGTTGTATAAACATTAATCCAAGATCATGTCTTCTTGATGGAAGATCAAATCTGACTGGTGAATTTTCTCAGATTAACCTGGTTGAACTAAGTTCAGCAGAAGGAATATAATTATTATTTTTGTGAGAAATAAATCTGTTTAGGTGTCTATGACATAATAACAAAGAAAAATAATAAATAGGCCTACTGTTGATTAAAGTAAAATGATAAGTAGGCCTAATGCTAATTGTAATTATTTGAACAATAATCCTACTATTAACAAGTTTTTTGTTCTCCACTGTTTTATGCTTAGGGCCTATAGGTTATGCTATTTTCAGATTTCAGATTACTCTGACGTTTCATCCGAGAATGGAGAGTTTGAACTCCAAAGAGCTCCTCGCGTGTTTCAACATAGAAGGAATCCCTTGTTAGAACTAAATGATCGACAATTTAAAATACGGTTTCGATTAGGAAAACGTGTAGTTGAAGAACTAGAACAAAGATTACATCTACAATTAAGGACACAAACTAAACGAAATCATGCACTGAATCCAATGTTCATGATCCTTCTCACACGCAACTGGAAGCTTCCAAATAGTAATTGGAGATGTATTCAATGTAAATAAAGGAACTGCAAGTAGGACTATACACAAAGTCACTAGAGAGATTGCAGCTCTAAAACCTCAATTCATCAAGATGCCTGCTGAGGAGGGTGAAGTAAGAGAGACATATCTTTATCCTCTTTCTTAAAATTTGCAGTACGCGTCTTCTTGTTACCGGTACTCATCTTTCTTCTCCATTTTGCGGCTTTGTTTACGTATCGCAGACAAATGAATGTCGAATGGCGTCAAGAATTGTCAATCGTTTCTATCTAAATCGCATGTTCGATACAACTCGATTCGATACGATCGCAATTATATCTCTTTAGCGATGTTGTCAACTCTGTTTCGTCGACCTTAGATCAAAACTGAACTTGGTTCAGTGATCTCAGATTAGTGTTATACAACTCACATAGAGAAAAGAACGAAGTTCATTTCCGATCTTCGATCAAAACTGAACTACAGTTAGCAATTTTTATGCAACCGGCCCTAAGAAAGTCAGCCTTTACTAAACAGGGCTTATGAATTCGTTACAAGGACGCCACAGTTCTACGCTTTAAAGAGTACGGAGTACCGAAACACAAACCATACTCAAGGAGTACAAAAAGAGCCAAGAATTTCCAAGAATGTTGTTCTTCGTGGGGAAATCCTAAAAATGTCTGACGGGGAGAATTTTCTCCTGGCCGATGATGGTAGAAAAGATAGGTTTTGTCCTGCTTTTTAAACCTCATTTAACCGCCTTTATACCTACAAACTCTGGTAATCCTAAACAAAACGTACATTTGAGTCCTATTTAGTCTGTGTTTGTCTGTCCCGATATTAACGCATCAGTCTCAAACGGTAAACTTAAGTAATTTATTGAGTTTCAACATCAGAATCCTAGCACGTGGATCTCGCCAGTTACTTGCAGACTGTCTCCTTGTGCCAGTCCTTCAGTAGGGAATCCCCTCACAGCAACCTGAGTGTTCTCACTGATAAGAGTGATCGCAAATGGGACGACACCATCTGTAAAAGGAAAAGAAAGGCCACGAAGAGCATGAAATGGAAAGGCACCCTAAGACTAGAAAATCTATCAACGTCAGGGTCCACAAAAAACTTTTTTTTTTGCTAGTTGCTTTACATCGCACCGACACAGGTAGGTCTTACGGCGACGATGGGACAGGAAAGGGCTAGGAGTGGGAAGGAAGTGGCCGTGGCCTTAATTAAGATACAGCCCCAGAATTTGCCTGGTGTGAAAATGAGAAACCACGGAAAACCATCTTCAGGGCTGCCGATAGTGGGGTTCGAACCTACTATCTCCCGAATACTGGATACTGGCCGCACTTAAGCGATTGCAGCTATCGCGCTCGGTCACAAAGAACTAGTGATCACTGTCGGCAGCCCCGAAGATGGTTTTCCATTGATTCCCATGTTCACATCAGGCAAATCCTGGGGCTGTATCTCAATTAAGGCCACGGTCGCTTCATTCCCAATCCTAGCCCTTTCCTATCCCATCGTCGCCTTATGACCTTTGTCGATGAGACGTAAAGCAAATAGCAAAAAAAGAAAAGGAAAAGAAGTGTTGACCAAGGGAGGTCGTACAGGAAAGATGAAAGCGAGGAATCTGTCCAATTAAATGGAAGCAGTGTCAGGCTCCGCTAGGAGTCTTATTGTCGCCGTCTTATACTTAATAGGGGTCATCCCTTTTAACAACGTACAGGGGACGCAGTAGATCTATTCCATCCCCCATCTTAAGCGGAGATGGACTTTTACATTCAAATGTGGCCCAAAATTGTGAGTTGATATCACACACCATGAAGATATTTGCGAGAACGATAGATTGTACACTTAGGAAAGAAATGAACGATTTAATTTTACGACTGGAAGGAGCACGCTCTCGGTCTTCGACTTAAGACTAATCATGAGAATGTTTCAGGGAAGACAAAGAAATCTTCACCAGATCAAGAAAAGATATTAACCGTGCAATGGCCAGATGAACTGCATTTGTAAAATTTAATTAAAACAACTTCCTATAATCTCAGCTTGCTCTCATCTTTTCATACACTAATTTTCTCGGCCCTTTTAAGCTTATTTGTAACATTAGAAGGCCCATGTGAGAATCTCTCGTGCCATTCACTGAGGCATATTTGTGACAGAATCATCAGCAGAATCTGAAGGAATTTCTCAATGCCAGCTGATATTACCTATGAGAAATGCTTGGTACTAATGGGCAAGAGTAAATACAGAAATTGTAACAGAAAGTTTTACGCTTTGGCGCTTAGACCTGCGCAGGTAATTGAAAAGGTTAGTACAGGCAATTTAACTGTAAGAATGCTATGCAAATATTCATATTGTAAGATTTTAATACGTTTGTCACGTACGATATTCTTACTTCAGTACTTCTAATGTAAACATATAAGATAATGTAGTGAATGTTCATGTTTCTTATTAAAGTCGTTCATTTCTATTATAAATCTGATTAGAAAGACATGCGTTTCTGTTAAGCTCATTTGTATGACAAATATGTCATGCAGGGCTTTATGACGTTAAAATATTGTGAGTGTGAAGTTACAGGAATGTACAAGATCAGAAATGAACACGGTAGAAGTAGCAAAACTGCTTGAAGAAAATCAGAAGGCTCGGATGAGATGTTGTGGCCAAGTCATGAGGAAAACATTATGGAGGAAAAAGAGTAATTAAAATGGAACTAAACCAGGAAATGGAGATAAGGAAGACCCAGAATGAGATTTAAAAATGTTGTTGTTGAGGACGGTGTCGGGACATTTCGTACCACGGACATTCCGTACTACTTGAATTTTGAGGATATTTCCTACCATCTAGATCGTTATCCACCCGCGAACGGTTTTTCCGTAATCCCAATATGTTTACGCCAGGACAATCTGCACTACTTGATGTCAAATTGGAATTCCATTTCCACGCCAGCAGACGTAATGAGCCCGACAGACACACTTTAGAAATCTGAAACAAAAAATTTACAACATTTGCTGAAGAAAACTTCTATATTATATTATACTTATCACTTATGATTACGTGGATATTATCATAAGAAAGTCGATTTTTGAAATATAAATCCTGAAACAAAACAATACAATAGAAATATGCATCGTGTTCGGGAGCAATGTGCCTGACGAGTATAAGGATGAACAATATTACTATTATTGTGAATATTTATTTCCGACTCCTTGACTGAATAGTCGGCGTTGAGGTCTGCGGTTCAGAGGGTCCTGGGTTCGATTCCCGGTTGGGCCGCGCATTTTAATCGAGTGTGATTAATTCTTCTGGCTCGGTTACTGGTTGTTTGCGTTTGTCCCAACACTCTCCTCTTCATATTCAGACAACACACGACAATACCAATCACCGCAGACCCTCATCGACATGGGATTTGCGTCAGGAAGGAAGGGCATTCGGCCGTAAAAACAGGGTCAAACCCACATGTGCAACCCAGTTCATACCCCACAAGGTGTGGAAGAAACGGTAAAAAAAAAAGATGTTGAATATTTATAAACTACTGCATTATTTCATTATCAAGTACAGTAAGTAAAATAAAAGATTCTAATGAACTGGCCGATATGGACTCAGTCACGCGTGAACTACTGAAGGATGGAAGTAGCTAACTTAGGTCCCCGCGAATGACGAATATTGGATAAGAATTAACACGTGTGCGAGTCAGATCAGTTGCAGCCGACGGAAAGTTAACATCAGTAGTAGAGATGGGGAATCTGATTCTTTTAGAAGAACCGATTCATTTGAACCGATTCACTAAAATAATTCGTTCATTTGATTCGTTCATTTGATTCGTTCATTTAATTCGTTCATTCCAATACCGCGTGACGGAGAGCCGAAAGCAAAACCATGGACTCAGATGAACCATTCCGTTATGTTTTTTATAACTGCTACTGCTTTACATGTTTACAGGTTACAAGAAGTGAAATGTTCAAGGTATAATAATAATAATAATAATTGATAGCATTTTAACAAGAGTAATATCCTTTTTAGAGGTTACAGTTGAGAAATGCTACACAACTGTCTGACTAATCCTTTCCAAACTTAAGTAGCTACCATTCGAAACTATACGAGAATCGAATTTGAAATTTATAGTAGATATGAACATTTTTGTGGCCATGTTTCACACGTTACTTCACAAGAACAAGAACGTGAGCGGGAACCTTGAAGTAAACTTAACCTAACATTTCGCAACGAGCTGAAAGTTGAGTGTAGCTTAAAGTTCCGAGAAGTGTGTGACTTGAAACTACGTGATAATTTCTTATTTAAAAAATATATTTTTTCCTGTAAGGTTAGGTTAGAGTATTTGACTTGTGGACAGGACTTTTAGTTCAGGTTAAATAAAAAATAAGAGTCGTTCTTCACAAGTAGTCATTGATTCAAAAATGGTGGATACCCGATTTGGCGATATGAATCAGAACGAACGAGGAACCAAGGAACGAGTTGCGGCTGCCATCTCTCGATTCAGATTTCGATTCACAAACGAGTCGATTCATTTCGCTCACTGAATCATGATTCAATCGTTCAGTGCAATGATTCGTTCATTTGGAATCACTCGTTCAGAATCTCCCCATCTCTAATCAGTAGGGGCCTAGTGGTCACACCGTGCGGAGACTTTCGCGCCATTAGTGGACAATGGATATACAAGCGAATACATTCATTAGGAAATCGTTTTTTCTTCGCAATACTTCCCACTTTTTCAAGTGGTAGGGAATGCCCTCGCCTAAATATTTTAAAGTCAATAGCTGACACTTCGCAGGTAGTCAGCCGATCAAGTGGTACGAAATGTCCTAGAAGCGCCCAAAGGCTCTGTAACGGTGTGACCTTCCTGGCTCTAATCACTGTTTTAATTGCTATACAAATGGACTTGCTCTCAAACGACCAACATTTGATGTCGGTACCTAGCAAGTCTATCCATCGCATGCAGCAAGTGTTTTATGGTCGACCACGACACCCAACAGCTGCCCACACGGTGTGGGCATGAATGGTTAGGAGTGGGCGCATGAAGGAAACAGACGATCAACAGTTTTCCGTCCTGAACAAGCGAGCGGTGCAGTGCGCTGTTGTGTGCCAGGCCAGTGTGTGAGATCGATGCGCTGCTGGCGAGCAAAGAGGGGATTCCAGTGACGTTTCCTTTCCCCCTTCCCCATTGCAGACCGCGTGGAATATTCCACAAGCCAGCCAGGCTCCCTTGTTCGCTCTCACGTAAAACGTACTACACCAGAGGCGTTGCCACATTGTTTATGCTGGGTTATGATTTGTTTGTACACGCTGCAGTTAGCCGTTTTAGTGAACCAAGTTACTCGTCGAGCTTAGTTAAGCGCCATTCGGGTTAAACGATTCAGTGTGATGCGGAAGGATGGACAATAGCAACATCATACCCTTGACTTAGATAACACTAATAACAAGCCTTACAAGGCTGAATCAACATCCTCTTCGGCCTGCAACCGGAGCAGAAATGCGAGGTTCCTATTACATCCGAATGCTCAGCAATAATAATAATAATAATAATAATAATAATAATAATAATAATAATAATAATAATAATAATAATAATAATAATAATAATAGATACCGATTCCAAAGACCCAACTAATGCTATTGGTGGATGTGAATATGATATTCCTGATGATAGAGCAGATGACGAATCATACTACAGTGTTCTTAGTAAATTCAGAACGTGTGGCTAACAGCTGGGAGGGAGTGGAACAGGTTTTTTAAAATCGAAAGCTTCCGTAACCATCGCCTAATGATAGGAGAGATGGTATGAGGTAACAACTTGACATGCATTACTGTACACTTAAGAAAAATGAAGTCAGTAGGCAATTCAGTGTGTTTACATTCGATGTTGAGAATGCGTGGGGGATCAAGGCTCATTTGTCATGGGGTTGCACCTCCTAACTTTCCCGTTACAATCATATCTATTTTTCCATGTTATTAAATGGATACTAACGTGGGCCTGGCACTTAAAGAAGAAGAAAAACGTGGGTTTACAAAAAAAAAAAAAAAAAACAAACAGGAAGTTGAAAACCTTACTTCTGTTAAAAAAAAGTTCTACGGTTTTCATTCAGCCTGCCATCACCAACAAATGCGCTCAGAAGAAATTATGCAATGAGTTGAATTTCTAGAATAACTCTGTGAAGCTGAAAATGCAAAATATAAAATTTAGTACGGTAGCCAAAAAGGCTTCGTATGACTATGGATATTAGCAGGGCTCTGAAGTTGAGGAAAAATCCTTTTCTTTTTCTCGAGTATCCGAAGACGAGGCCCAACATAATATATTTTCATTCTGGGCCATTGTAGGCCAGAAAATGGTGGTTTTATTTGCCCTTTGTAGCTTTTTTTGGCGTTTTCTGGATTGTAGGTCCTTCTTTAGCTTTTTAGGTCTTAACGGCTTTTTTGCAACTTTACCTTCTTTCGACTACATTTGTACTGCACTTTCTCAATTCGAATAATCATTCGTTCGTCCATCACATCTTGAACATCTTTTCTGTAGTTCTTCTTCTTCTTAATCTGTTTACTCTCCAGGGTCGGTTTTCCCTCGGGCTCAGGGAGGGATCCCACCTCTACTGCCTCAAGGGCAGTGTCCTGGAGCTTCACATTCTGGGTCGGGAGATACAAATGGGGAGGATGGCCAGTACCTCACGCAGGCGGCCTCACCTGCTATGCTGAACAGGGGCATTGTGGGGGTTGGGAAGATTGGAAGGGATAGACAAGGAAGAGGGGAGGAAGCGGCCGTGGCCTGAAGGTAGGTACCATCCCGGCATTTGCCTGGAGGAGACGTGGGAAACTACGCAAAACCACTTCCAGGATGGCTGATGAGGGAATCGAACCTACCTCTGCTCAGTTGACCTCCCGAAGCTGAGTGGACCCCGTTTCAGCCCTCGTACCACTTTTCAAATTTCGTGGCAGAGCCTGGAATCGAACCCGGGCTTCCGGGGGTGGCAGCTAATCACACTAACCACTACACCACAGAGGCGGACGAATTTTGCATTTTAAGACATTATATTCCTTCATTAAACATGCAATTAAAATTATTAATGTGTCGCATATTTACGTCTTTTTCCCCAGGTTTTAGGTAATTTTTGGATATCTTTAGGTCGTTTTACAGGTCTTTTTATGCAATATATAGACCTTCAACTTCCGAGCCCTAGTTATCACCAATGAACAAAGCGGAAAATATCACATAGGACAGTGTAGAAATATGATATGTTACTATTGATATTTAAAGACAGAACACAATATTTCTCGCTATTTTTGAGAAAACTGTATTTTTGTAATGATAAATTTTCTATCGGAAACATTAGTGTAATGTGCAAATAGATATTTTCTACTGTATAAATATCTTATGCCGCCTCTGTGGTGTAGTGGTTAGCGTGATTAGCTGCCACCCCCGGAGGCCCGGGTTCGATTCCCGGCTCTGCCACGAAATTTGAAAAGTGGTACGAGGGCTGGAACGGGGTCCACTCAGCCTCGGGAGGTCAACTGAGTAGAGGTGGGTTCGATTCCCACCTCAGCCATCCTGGAAGTGGTTTTCCGTGGTTTCCCACTTCTCCTCCAGGCGAATGCCGGGATGGTACCTAACTTAAGGCCACGGCCGCTTCCTTCCCTCTTCCTTGCCTATCCCTTCCAATCTTCCCATCCCTCCACAAGGCCCCTGTTCAGCATAGCAGGTGAGGCCGCCTGGGCGAGGTACTGGTCATACTCCCCAGTTGTATCCCCCGACCAAGAGTCTGAAGCTCCAGGACACTGCCCTTGAGGCGGTAGAGGTGGGATCCCTCGCTCAGTCCGAGGGAAAAACCGAACCTGGAGGGTAAACAGATGATGATGATGATAAATATCTTATGCTTCCATAATTTACCAGGGAACCGGACAAAAAAGCCAAACAATACGGCTGAGGATACCGTCGCGTTACGCCGACTCCGTGGAACTCCAGTGCCATCTGACTGGGCAGCAGTCACCCTGGCAGGTCAAGGCCCTCATGGGCAGCTGTGCCGCAGACTTGCTATATCTGCACTGTTCTTCCACGGCTTTCCCTACACCCTGGTGGGGTATGGGGTGAGAACTGAAGATACGGTCCTGTTTGACTGTCGGATGCCCTTCCTGACGCGATCCCAGGAGGAGGGGTGCTCAGTCTTGGGTGTTTCTGTGGTGGTTGGTAGTATGGTATGTAGTGTGAATATAAAGCTGAGTGAATCGCGACAAACACAGACACCCCAGCCCCAAAGTCGGACGAATTAACCAGATACAGTTATAATTCCCGAGCCGGCCGGGAATCAAACCCGCGGCCCTTTGAAACAAGGCCCACTACACCGATCATTCTCCCAAGAAACCATACATTACTTATATACATAATGAAGAATGGGACTTTAATTATGAAATCCACCCCATCATATTCCGTATTCCCGCTTCTCTCTTGTTCAAAGAACTTTGTTTATCCGCATTCCACCCCTCTTTATCTTCTGACAGGAACTCGGACGTTTTTCTCCGTATGCCTTAATCGATTTTTCTTTACCTTAATCTAGTTCATTTCCTTCATATTTCTTTTTTTCTCTTCTCATTGCTGTCCCCTCTATTGTAGATAATGTAATATTTATTTATTTTTACTGTACTATACGGTTACTTATGTGTCATATCTGTATTTATCTTAATCTGCCTAGCTGCATGTTCTCTTCGTTTTACATTCAATGTTTAATTTTTTTTGCCTTTATGTTTTATTGTTAATTGTTGTTTCTTTATCGTTATTTTGTTAGTTTTTAATTTTCTTCCGCTACTTTTGTTATTAGATGCTTTTTCTTCATTGCTCTTTCATTTGTTTTTTTATGTTTGCTTTGTGCTACTCCATTGATCCGACTCGTTGGCTGAATGGTCAGCGTACTGCCCTTCGGTTCCGAGGGTACCGGGTTCGATTCCCGGCCGGGTCGGGGATTTTAATCACTTCTGATGAAATCTTCTGGCTCGCGGACTGGGTGTTTGTGTCTGTCCCAACCCTCTTCGTATTCAGACAGTACATCACACTACCAACCAACACAGAAACACGCAATAGAGATTACATTCCTGCATATAGGGTTGGCGCCAGGAAGGGCATCCGGCCGTAAAACAGGGCCAAATTCACTTGTGCTACGCAGTTAACACCCAAGACCCCACTGATGTGGAAATAGCGGTAGAAGCAGAACAAGAATAAGAATAAGATTGTGCTACCTCATTGTAAATAGACCTATATTTTTCATTGCAGAACTCTATAATTCGGCTTCTCGCTGTTTTGGTTTCCCACATAAATAAATAAATAAAGCCGATAAGAAATGTATCATCGAATGAAATGAAATGGAATGAAATGACGCAATCCAGGGAGACATTTCGATGATCCTCAGGAAGTCATTGAGGGTGGCCACTTTAACACACCAAACTAGTCTGGCCTTTACGGAACAGAGGAAATGGTTGTTTATTTCTTTTTTTATTTTCTAACAGGAACAAAAGTATTACGTCGTGTTTGAAATATTCATTGAGATGTGCAGATACATGTATCACCCACTGAAAGCATGTAATGTCCACATGCAGTTCTCGCATCGATAGAATCCATCCGATATGTTGTAGCACCTGAAGAAACGATCACAATAAGACCGATCACTCGACCCCAATAAAAGAAAGGGAAGACAATTAAGACACGGGGAGGGGGAGTGAGAAGGCACTGGAGAAAGTTTAACGTGAGAACTATGACAGTCATTTTCTCCTTATTTCTAAAGATTCTACTGAGTAGACCCAAGAGGCCGATGGCGATCACTAAGTCAGGAATTATACACACTGTCTTGTCTTCCCTGTTCTGCTCACTATCATTTCATTAGTGAAAACGTTTTCCTGTTTTCATTCGTATTCTCTCTATTGCCCAAATTTGAGTAATTTATCACGAGAAGGTCAATAAACCAAGGTCATTGGGCATGGATAAGGATAACAATCTCGAGCCAAACTCATTCAAAACTCAGATAAATGTGCTTTTCACGTGGGAAATCAAGAAACACCCCAAAGTTTCATATGAACTGGATGTAAACATTACTGTAACAGTTATACATGGAAATATCTCGATGTCATTCTTGATCGATCGCTAACACAGCGCCGGTACAAGGCAAAACTCATCTCTGACAATGCTTCGCTCCAAAAGTTGAACGGATCAGGTTGGGGTACACATCCAGAAACAGTACGAATTACAGCCATGGCACTCTGCTACTGGTTTGAGGAATATGCCAGCCCTGGTTGGTACGTTTTCTTAGATCGCCCATTATGTGGGTATCAGCTGCCTTCAACTCAGCTCAAGTTCGGGATTAGTTTTCTGCACGATTCAACACCTCGAGTTGTAGATCCAAGGAAAACCAGTGTTGTACTGTGAAATTGTAAATTCCCAGATCACCTGGAACGTATGAAAGTTGAAGAAAAATTACCTCCTGGTCATGAGGAATCCTGGAATACATGGGAGTTATTAAACAGGCGCGCGGCTCCATGGCTACGTGGTCAGCGTGCTGGCCTTTGGTCCAGAGGATCCCGGTTTCGATTCCCGCACTGGTCGGGGATTTTAACCTTCATTGGTTAGTTCCGATGGCTCGAGGGCTGGATGTGTGTTCCGTCCTCATCATTAGAATTCATCACAGGTAGGGCTCCATCTTCATAGACGCGCAGGTCGCCTATACATCGTCAACTCGCAAGACCTGCCCCAGCCCTCTTCCCAGTCCACACGCCATTATTATTATTATTATTATTATTATTATTATTATTATTATTATTATTATTATTATTATTATTATTACTATTAGTATTAGTATTATTAATGTGGGTCTATGAAGATGGAGCCCTACCTGTGATAAATAATTGTTAATAATAATAATAATAATAATAATAATAATAATAATAATAATAATAATAATAATAATAATAATAATAATAATAATAATAATAATAATAATATATTACCGTGCGTGTAGAGGCGCGCGGCTGTGAGCTTGCATCCGGGAGATAGTAGATTCGAATCCCACTATCGGCAGACCTGAAAATGGTTTTCCGTGGTTTCCCATTTTCACACCAGGAAAATGCTGGGGCTGTACCTTAATTAAGGCCACGGCCGCTTCCTTCCAACTCCTAGGTCTTTCCTATCCCATCGTCGCCATAAGACCTATCTGTGTCGGTGCGACGTAAAGCCCATAGCAAAAAAAAAAAAAAAATATTAAACAGGCTACGAGTTGGGATTGGTTTTCCGTGGTTTCCCCACTTCTTCTCCAGGCAAATGCTGGGATGGTACCTAACTTATGACCACGGCCGCTTTCTTCCCTCTTCCTTGTCTATCCCTTCCGATCTTCCCATCACCCACAAGGCCCCTGTTCAGCGTAGCAGATGAGGCCGCCTAGGCGAGGTACCGATCCTCTTCCCCAGTTGTATCCCCCTACCAGTCTCACGCTTCAGGACGCCGCCCTTGAGGTGGTAGGGGTGGGATCCCTCGCTGAGTCCGAGGGAAAAACCAACCCTGGAGGGTAAAAGATTAAGAAAGAAATAAAGGTATATTATTCTCAAGAATGTAGGAAATACAAATCAAAAATGTGGGAGCAAAATATTATTTAAATCCTCCGCCACACAACCCAAGTGGGCCTCATGTCAACGACCCGAGCGGGTCGAGGGGAAAGTCCTGCACTACGGCTGCTTGGGAGACTGGACAGCAGGTGCTCCATCAGAAGGGGTTTCCACCATTGTCTTGTATTAGGAGGAGGCACATGTGAAGATGGTACCCCAGCTCAAGAAGAGCTATTGTTTAAAGATGCACGCACTGGCGAGTTCAAGGATACAGCCAACAGGCCACCGCTCACGTCAGAGTTTTGACTCATCTTCCACAATAATATTCTCCTTTGTTTACATAACTCTGTATGTGAGCAAGTTACTACATGTTCTCTAACCATCAGCATGCAGGCCTCTCTAATATTAACAATCCTAGAGTTTTCTTTGGTTTGTTGTTGCTTAAATTTTGAAGCTTAGAGCATCGAGGTCAACAAGCCCGTGCACTTATAATACGTGTGAAATATATTAAACTGTACGGCTGCCATATGAGTGCTGGTATATGTCATCGTAATGATTACGGTTTGAACTGTGATGTTGGTGCGATCTGGCTACGTAGGAAATTGTGGGTTCGAGCTCTACCATCCACAGACCTGAAGATGATTGTACCTTAATTAAGACATTCCTAGCCCTACTTTTTTTTTCTTTTCAGTCGTTGTCTAAAACTTTCCTGTATTGGAGAGCCGTCAAACATCTAGCACAGAGCTTGCATTCGGGTGATGGTGGGTTCGAACCCCACTGTCGGCAGTCCGGAGTGTGATTTTTCGTGGTTTCCCATGTTTATACCAGGCTGTACCTCAATTAAGGTTACGGTCGCTGCCTTCCCACTCCTAGCCCTTTCCTATCCCATTGTGACCATAAGAATTATCTGTGTCGGTGTGACGCAAAGCAAACTGTACAACACCTAGAAAAGAAAAATAATACGGCCATGGTCTTCGAGTGCGTACTCAGAGAAACCAAGGAGGGTAATAAGTTAAAATAACGTACAAGATTATCAGATAACGAAAACCGTTTTGTTTTCTCGGAAATGATTATAACAGTTCATTAAACAGAATAGTTAACCATTCTGCTGGAGAATTAAAATAGGTTTCGAAACAGAATGATCAAGGCAGTATTTTTAAAAAAAATCATTACTGCTAATAATTATTCCTTCGTTTTAAATCTAAAAAAAGGAAACTCAGAGAAATTGTTGCAATTTTTTGACGACGACATATTGCGACAGAAATGAAAAAAGAATTAATGTTAAGTGGTCCTAATTTTCGAAAGTGCAGCGAAGCAAGCAATATTTTCTAGTTGCAGTACCAATAGCTTCACGAAGATTTGGCATATTCCATATACTTTATTGTCTATAGGCCTATATGCCTCTTATCTACACAAAACTCATTCCCTCCTTATTTATTTATTTATTTATTTATTTATTTATTTATTTATTTATTTATATATTTATTTATTTATTTATTTGTGGGTTACTGTAGTCACGTCCTAGTTCGTGAACCATGGGCAACGGCTGAGTGGCCTAGTAAGTGGTCCTGAGAGTCGGGATACCAGTTGCTATGGAATGGGAGTGGGCATCTCGGACATATTCTGAGTCGTGGCCCTCCTTGTGCTCAGGCGGCTAGGACTATACAATTCACCGGTGGTCCATAACACGTTAGAGGAGAGATCCTCACTTGGACTATGTGCACGTAGGGCAGCATCCTGCTTCATGAATTTACCGAGCTCAGAACACTTTAAGCAAGCCTCGGACCTATGGGAGTAATGGAGTCCCACTCCCATTTGACAGGCGAGGGACTCCTTGGAAACAACTTGGCGAACAAAATGCAATTCGATGGGGAGCTATCAATATTAATGGGGCTTATGGAAGAAAGAAGGTAGAATTGGCTGAGTCAGCAAAGAGGATGCATCTGGATGTGCTAGGAGTAAGTGATATTCGGGTAAGGGGAGATAATGAGGAAGAGATAGGAGATTATAAAGTGTACTTGACGGGTGTTAGAAAGGGAAGGGCAGAGTCTGGGGTAGGGCTCTTTATCAGGAATACCATTGCACGCAACATAGTTTCTGTTAGGCACGTAAATGAGCGAATGATGTGGGTAGATTTGTCAGTGGGAGGAATTAGGACAAGAATTGTGTACGTGTATTCACCATGTGAGGGTGCAGATGAGGATGAAGTTGACAAGTTTTATGAAGCATTGAGTGACATCGTGGTCAGGGTCAACAGCAAGGATAGAATAGTGCCATTGGGCGATTTTAATGCGAGAGTTGGGAATAGAACTGAAGGATACGAAAGGGTGATTGGTAAATGTGGGGAAGATATGGAAGCTAATGGGAATGGGAAGCGTTTGTTGGACTTCTGTGCTAGTATGGGTTTAGCTGTTACGAATACATTCTTCAAGCATAAGGCTATTCACCGCTACACATGGGAGGCTAGGGGTACCAGATCCATAATAGACTATATCTTAACAGACTTTGAATTCAGGAAATCTGTTAGGAATGTACGAGTTTTTCGCGGATTTTTCGATGATACAGACCGCTATCTGATCTGTAGTGAACTGAGTATCTCTAGGCCTAGGGTAGAGAAAGTGAAATCTGTCTGCAAACGAATAAGGGTAGAAAATCTCCAGGACGAGGAAATTAGACAGAAGTACATGGATATGATTAGTGAGAAGTTTCGAACAGTAGACAGTAAGCAGGTTCAGGATATAGAAAGTGAATGGGTGGCATACAGGGATGCTGTAATAGAAACAACAAGGGAATGCCTAGGAACAACTGTGTGTAAAGATGGGAAAAGACGAACATCTTGGTGGAATGATGACGTGAGAGCAGCCTGTAAACGTAAAAAGAAGGCTTATCAGAAATGGCTCCAAACAAGGGCCGAGGCAGACAGGGATCGGTACGTAGATGAAAGAAACAGAGCGAAACAAATAGTTGTTGAATCCAAAAAGAAGTCATGGAAAGATTTTGGTAATAACCTGGAAAGGCTAGGTCAAGCAGCAGGGAAACCTTTCTGGACAGTATTAAAGAATCTTAGCAAGGGAGGGAAAAAGGAAATGAACAGTGTTTTGAGTAATTCAGGTGAACTCATAATAGATTCCAGGGAATCACTGGAGAGATGGAGGGAATATTTTGAACATCTTCTCAATGTAAAAGGAAATCATCATGGTGGTGTTGCAAACAGCCAAGCTCATGGGGAGGAGGAAAATGATGTTGGTGAAATTATGCTTGAGGAAGTGGAAAGGATAGTAAATAAACTTTTTCATAAGGCAGCAGGAATAGATGAAATTAGACCTGAAATGGTGAAGTATAGTGGGAAGGCAGGGATGAAATGGCTTCATAGAGTAGTAAAATTGGCGTGGAGTGTTGGTAAGGTACCTTCAGATTGGACAAAAGCAGTAATTGCACCTATCTATAAGCAAGGGAACAGGAAGGATTGCAACAACTATCGAGGTATCTCATTGATTAGTATACCAGGCAAAGTATTCACTGGGATCTTGGAAGGGAGGGTGCGATCAGTCGTTGAGAGGAAGTTGGATGAAAACCAGTGTGGTTTCAGACCACAGAGAGGCTGTCAGGATCAGATTTTCAGTATGCGCCAGGTAATTGAAAAATGCTACGAGAGGAATAGGCAGTTGTGTTTATGTTTCGTAGATCTAGAGAAAGCATATGACAGGGTACCGAGGGAAAAGATGTTCGCCATACTGGGGGACTATGGAATTAAAGGTAGATTATTAAAATCAATCAAAGGCATTTATGTTGACAATTGGGCTTCAGTGAGAATTGATGGTAGAATGAGTTCTTGGTTCAGGGTACTTACAGGAGTTAGACAAGGCTGTAATCTTTCACCTTTGCTGTTCGTAGTTTTCATGGATCATCTGCTGAAAGGTATAAAATGGCAAGGAGGGATTCAGTTAGGTGGAAATGTAGTAAGCAGTTTGGCCTATGCTGACGACTTGGTCTTAATGGCAGATTGTGCCGAAAGCCTGCAGTCTAATATCTTGGAACTTGAAAATAGGTGCAATGAGTATGGTATGAAAATTAGCCTCTCGAAGACCAAATTGATGTCAGTAGGTAAGAAATTCAACAGAATTGAATGTCAGGTTGGTGATACAAAGCTAGAACAGGTCGATAATTTCAAGTATTTAGGTTGTGTGTTCTCCCAGGATGGTAATATAGTAAGTGAGATTGAATCAAGGTGTAGTAAAGCTAATGCAGTGAGCTCGCAGTTGCGGTCAGCAGTATTCTGTAAGAAGGAAGTCAGCTCCCAGACGAAACTATCTTTACATCGGTCTGTTTTCAGACCAACTTTGCTTTACGGGAGCGAAAGCTGGGTGGACTCAGGATATCTTATTCATAAGTTAGAAGTAACAGACATGAAAGTAGCAAGAATGATTGTTGGTACAAACAGGTGGGAACAATGGCAGGATGGTACTCGGAATGAGGAGATAAAGGCTAATTTAGGAATAAACTCGATGGATGAAGTTGTACGCATAAAACGGCTTCGGTGGTGGGGTCATGTGAGGCGAATGGAGGAGGATAGTTTACCTAGGAGAATAATGGACTCTGTTATGGAGAGTAAGAGATGTAGAGCGAGACCAAGACGACGATGGTTAGACTCGGTTTCTAACGATTTAAAGATAAGAGGTATAGAACTAAATGAGGCCACAACACTAGTTGCAAATAGAGGATTGTGGCGACGTTTAGTAAATTCTCAGAGGCTTGCAGACTGAACATAACAGGCATAACAGTCTATAATGATAATGTATGTATGTGATGTTATTTATTTATTTATTTTCTTTCTTTCTTTCTTTCTTTCTTTCTTTCTTTCTTTTTTTCTTAATCTGCTTACCTTCCAGGGTTGTTTTTCCCTCGGACTCAGCGAGGGATCCCACCTCTACCGCCTCAAGGGCAGTGTCCTAGAGCGTGAGACATTGGGTCGGGGGATACAACTGAGCCCAGTACCTCGACCAGGCGGCCTCACCTGCTATGCTGAACACGGGCCTTGGTGGGGGATGGGAAGACCGAAAGGGATAGACAAGGAAGAGAGAAGGAAGCGGCCGCGGTCTTAAGTTAGGTACCATCCCGGCATTTGCCTGGAGGAGGAGTGGGAAACCACGGAAAACCACGTCCAAGATGGCTGAGGTGGGAATCGAACCGACCTCTACTCAGTTGACCTCCCGAGACTTCCAGCCATCGTACTACTTTTCAAATTTCGTGGCAAGGCCAGGAATCTTACCCGGGCCTCCGGGAGTGGCAGCTAATCACACTAACCACTACACCACAGAGACGGACTCCTTATTTAATTACTTTTTTCTTTCTTTCTTTCTTAATCCGTTTACCCTTCAGGGTTGGTTTTTCTTTCGGGCTCAGCGAGGGATCCCACCTCTACCGCCTCAAAGGCAATGTTCTGGAGCGTGAGACTTTCGGTCAGGGTGTTCACCTGGGGAGCAGGACCAGTGCCTCGCCTAGGCGGCCTCACCTGCTATGCTGAACAGGGGCCTTGGTGGGGGATGAGAAGTTTGGAATGGATAGATAAGGAAGAGGGAAGGAAACGACCGTGGTCTTAAGTTAAGTACAATCCCGGCTTTTGCCTGGAGGAGACTTGAGAAACCACTCGGGGATGGCTGAGGTGGGAATGGAACCCTCCTCTACTCAGTTGTCCTTCCGAGGCTGAGTGGACCACGTTCCAGCCCTCGTACCACTTTTCAAATTTCGTGGCACAGCCGGGAATCGAACCCGGACCTCTTGGATGGCACGCTAACCGCTACACCACAGAGGCAGACAGTTATTTATTTATTTATTTATTTATTTATTTATTTATTTATTTATTTATTTATTTATTTATTTATTTATTTATACAACATACACAAATTTTGAGACTTTACAGAATTATTAATCAAGAAATACTGTATGAGTTAGAAGGGCAGTAATCGAAAATAAATTAATACCTAATGAGTAGGCCTATCTATGTTAATAATACAGTATCTAGTAACTATCTTAAAGTAAAATTAATTAATGAATATGAGGTATATAGAAATTAAACGAATGCTACTATCCAGTCTAGCCGAAAACCTATCTGAGTTAATGCAGCGTTAAACTAGTGGCAATGAAAATTTCTTTCACTCTCTTCATTGCCTTACTTGCAGAAAAAATGATGGTAATTACAGAGATTCAACATGCTTATAATGTTTTCATATTTTTACAAATCGTGTTTAAAGTCTCAGTTTTGGAACCCGTGTATCATGTACCATTCCGGCATTCATCTGGAGTTACAACAAAAGAGTCGTAGAAACCCGTGATGACCGTGAGCGAGAATTTAAGTCTGCTTTCGTCTCAGCTGCACTCGCAAGGCCGAATACGAGTACATCTCCTTCCAGGCCTTCAAGTCAGAGCTGCATGCCTCATTTGGGTCAACCGGTAGCGACGGAGAAAACAGGATGAAGAACTATTTATGACTCCAGTGTCAATCTAAAATTACCATTAGCTTGAATAGAAATGCAGGTTAGAAATAGGAACACAAATGGAAGTGAAGACTGACGTTGGTAGGTGGTTTAAATATAGTAGTCTTCAGTAATCCATTTGATTGGATTGCGAATAGAGTGTGTACGTGAGGAAGAGGTGTGGTGAATATTATTTATAGTATTGAGAAACATACGTCCGCCTCTGTGGTGTAGTGGTTAGCATGATTAGCTGCCACCCGGGTTCGATTCCCGGCTCTGCCACGAAATTTGAAAAGTGGTACGAGGGCTGGAGCGGGATCCACTCTGCCTCGGGAGGTCAACTGAGTAGAGGTGGGGGGTCCGACTCCCACCTGTCATCCTCGAAGTGGTTTTCAGTGGTTTCCTATTTCTCCTCCAGGTAAATACCGGGATGGTCCCTAACTTAAGGCCACGGCCGCTTTCTTGTCTATGCCTTCCAATCTTCGCATCCATCCACAAGGCCCCTGTTCAGCATAGCAGGTGAGGCCGCCTGGGCGAGGAACTGGTCCTCCTTCCTAGTTGTATGCCCCGACCCAAAATCTCACTCTCCGGGACACTGCCCTTGAGGTGGTAGAGGTTGGATCCCTGGGTGAGTCCGAGGGAAAAACCAATCCTGGAGGGTAAACAGATTAGAAAGAAAGAGAAAGAAGAGAAATATATGCATCTTACTCTCCGGCCCCGCGGTGTAGGTGTAGCGTGCCTGCCTCTTACTCGAAGGCCCTGGTCGATTCCGGGTCAGGTCAGGGATTTTGACCTGCACCTGAGGGCTGGTTCGATGTCCACTCCGCCTTCGTGATTACAGTTCAGAAGCTATTGACTGGCCCTGGTCTATAAATCCAAGATTAACGGTCGAAAGCCATTATTATTATTATTATTATTATTATTATTATTATTATTATTATTATTATTATTATTATTATTATTATTATTATTATTATTTCTTCCTTTTTTAATCTGTTTACCCTCCAAGGTTGGTTCTTCCCTCGAACTCAGCGAAGTATCCCACCTCTACTGCCTCGAGGGTAGTGTCCTGGAGCGTGAGACATTGGGTCGGGGATACAACTGGGGAGGAGGATCTGTACGTCTTTCGTCTTGACGCCTTAAAGGCGAACTGCACGTCTGTGAGGATTGGGCCCTACATAAGATGAAATCTAATGCTGAAAACGTCATAAATACCCAGCCCCCGAGCCATAGGTATTACCTAATGAAATTTAAAATTCCCTACCGGACCGGGAATTCCTTGAACCAAACCATTTAGCCATGAAGCCGGACACCATAAACGAAATGTGTCCTATTTTTCGCGAGAAATTGTAAATAGTTTTCCTTAAATAATCCGGGCCTGGTTTTAAAAATGGCTGAACGTAGTAACTGAAGTAGATATTGTGTCTTCAAGCATTCATAGTCATCCTGCAGCAATGCCCCGTTACAATGTGAATGCAGAGCAAGATGATACCGTAACTCCGGTTGACAGGACTTGAGTGTGCTTTCATGCCACTCTGAGAGCGTTTACTCTTGCGGTTAGCTGCTCGGGTCGACCAAGGCCATCTCTAGAGCGAACAAAAGGGATTTAAATACCTCCCGAACGTATTCATGGCGTTATATTTTTAGTACCGCAACTTGGCTCGCTTGTGGGGGAAATTAATCTTCGCACTTGTTCTATTCCTCCTTGAATAAAGTACGAGTACAGTTCACAGGGTAGTGTACCTTGGCTTTGTTTATAAACGTGCCACCCAAACATCTGGTTCTGCAGCTCCGTCTCCAGTGTGAATGCTTGCCACCTGTTGTTCCGTATTAGCGATGAGAACTCAGCATTTAGAACGTACTATGCCTTGCCCTCTTCTCTCCTTCCCTACCCGTTCTGGTCCCTGGTTCCACTATCCAACTTGCACAACTACAGGAGAAAGCTGCGGCTAAAGGAAAGTTGAAGACCTTGGCTGTTGTTTGTTGTAATAAGAAGCCATATTCTTAACAGGCTAGTTGAAGTATTCTGTTGTTGCTCCAACTGGTTCATTTCGCAGGTCGAAGACATCAACACAATTCATTCAACTTAAATACTGCATAAATAGATCCATTAGGTTTTTAACTGTACAGACCTGGAGAAAATAAAGGTTAATAATAATAAAATAATAATGCATCACATTATGGCAGAGAATTAATGAAAACTGATGGTCTAAATAAGGCATGTCAATGGCTTCTGACAAAGTCAGCCGTGGTTCGAGTTCCGGCCAATGCATGTGTAATTTTCGAAATGAAAAATCACGTCAATCGGATTCCGATTCCACGCAAAACTGGAGGCTCCGAGCACAAGATCAGTATCAATAATTTATGTATACAGTATTTATTTACTTACTCAAGACGTCTACGAGCTAACGCTAATGCAAAAGACTGAAGGCGACTGAAGTTTTACGGACAGTTTCTGAGAACGGACAACGGCAGGCTTACGAAGATCTCACTTATCAAAAGCTCAGACTGGAAGCTTGTGACTCAATGAAGTATAAAAAGGACTTAGCTTCCGCTAATTTCTGATACTGATGTCTCAGACCACCCTCAATTTTGTAAATTGGTAGATTCGTGTTTTCTTGAGCATTTAGTCCCCTAATCTTCATAGGCCCGGTTGTATAAAGACATCTGACTGGAGATCAATTAAGAACTTAGTTCTGAAAATGAACTGAGATTACAACTTCATCGCGTTGTATAAAACTGGACTCGGTTTACACATGTGTAGTCAAATGTAATCGGAGTTCAAAAAAAGTGGACTTGGCAACACCGCAAAACAAATGAAATACGAAATAGCTCGGCTCGTTGGATAATACTTAAATGGTGGGATTGACCTGGCCGTGACTGTCAACAAATGAAATACGAAATTGCCGTGACTGTCGTGAACTTAGAGTATTTGGATATATGATCGAAGGTCGTGAAGGAGAAGAAGATAATATTGTAATCTCGCGAAGTAAACATGGAAGGAACCAACGACATTAAAGATTTATATAGACTGCTAAACATACTCGTTACAGAGCCCCTGGTTGAAGCACAGCGAACTAACTTTTGCCTGCAACTGTCATGGCGGCTGCCACTTCTTGGTCTTGACAGTTAGCCCTTATCAGTTCAATGAATTGATGAGATTATACGTTATTGCAAATTAAAGATATATTTAAGAATAAACACGACATTTTCAAACATGCTTAATGTTGCATTGATGAAATGAAATAAGCGCAGTGAATATGGTGAGCATTTGCTTGGTTAAAACGAGAATTACGTATGTAGAAGAATGGATAATTCGGCGTCATGCACTAACAATAAAGTCATTCACTACAGAAAGACATGTTATACGTACAGCAGTTCATTGAGGAATTCATACGCGTAGAGAAAGATACCCTGCCTTTTCATGACATACCTTCAGTGTCATTCTGGTATAATTTTTGAATTTTGCTTTTTTGTCTGGTTTGTTACGTTTTATGCTTTTTGCTACTTAAGTCTACTTTCTAAGAACTGCTGTGCGACATGTAGCACAGACGTCCGTTGGTTGCGGTGTACAATATCTCTACGGCATCCTCTGCCTGTCGTAAGGGGCCACTAAATGAGGTAACCCCAGATTCTAAAGTTGAGAACACCTGACCCCTGGTTGAGTGTAGCATTCCTTCCACATACGGTATCCTACCAGCTTTACCACTTTAATATTTCTACCGGACCTCTCTTGGTCAAACCTCACCTGATTTCATTCGACTGAATTCATAGCCTACATTCATTCATTCATTCATTCATTCATTCATTCATTTATTTATTTTAACTTTGCACACCTTCTCAAAGACCGTACTCCATCACACAACAACTTCTGCAGAGCCTTTCTATGGCAGATTCAGAGGAAATAAGCATATGTTTTGCCTACAAGTGTCATGGTTGCCAGTGGTTCAAGTAGATTCAAAGATGACCATCAGATTAGCAGTCTATATTTTTAATCTCGTTGGAAGGAACATCAAAGGGACGTTCTGCGAATTTCACACCGAAAGAAAAGGACGATCTGGTGGATATTGTCATCATCATCATCATCATCATCATCATCATCATCATCATCATCATCTGTTTACCCTACAGGTTCGGTTTTTCCTTCGGACTTAGCGAGGGATCCCACCTCTACCGCCTCAAGGGCAGTGTCCTGGAGCTTCAGACTCTTGGTCGGGGGATACAACTGGGGAGTATGACCAGTACCTCGCCCAGGCGGCCTCACCTGCTATGCTGAACAGGGGCCTTGTGGAGGGATGGGAAGATTGGAAGGGATAGGCAAGGAAGAGGGAGTTAGGTACCATCCCGGCATTCGCCTGGAGAAGTGGGAAACCACGGAAAACCATTTCGAGGATGGCTGAGGTGGGAATCGAACCCACCTCTACTCAGTTGACCTCCCGAGGCTGAGTGGACCCCGTTCCAGCCCTCGTACCACTTTTCAAATTTCGTGGCAGAGCCGGGAATCGAACCCGGGCCTCCGGGGGTGGCAGCTAATCACGCTAACCACTACACCACACAGGCGGACTGGTGGATATTGTACTGTACAAAAATATAATAGAAAATAAAAGAACCGATATGGTGACATCAAAGTTGAAAGAGAAAGCCGCTGACTTGTCTTCAACAACAATTTGAAAACTTCCTATAGCATAAAACCTAGTAACAAAGACATGGGTGACAGGGGATAATTTCTTTGAGTAGGATTTTGTAGTGTGTTCCTTAACTTTACTTCCAGTAGTTCGATAAACGAAATCTCATTTTGAACATGATCACTCATTTCAATCATCAGATTCCGTTTGTGCCGAAAGACGCGAGGAGCTCGTCGTAAAATCAACTCTTCTTCATCAGACGAAAAGTCGGAATAATCTGACATCCCTGCTAAAGAAAATATATGCAGTATATTACACAATTGCTTTGTTTTGTAAACTTGAAACATAATTTAAAATAATTAATTATTGAAGCAGTATCATAAAACTAAGTAACAACAACGTGTTGGTATTGCAGTAGGCTACTGTTTATATGATATTCACGTAACCTCATTTCTGAAAAAATCGAGCGATAAGGAAATTATTCTCATTTCCTGCACGTGTTCAGCCCCGTTACTTGTTTCTTTTTTTTTTTTTTGGTAGTTGTTTTACGTCGCACCGACACAGATAGGTCTTATGGCGACGATGGGACAGGGAAGGGCTAGGAGTGGGAAGGAAGCGGCCGTGGCCTTAATTAAGGTACAGCCCCAGCATTTGCCTGGTGTGAAAATGGGAAACCACGGAAAACCATATTCAGGGCTGCCGACAGTGGGGTTCGAACCTACTATCTCCCGAATACTGGACACTGGCCGCACTTAAGCGACTGCAGCTATCGAGCTCGGTCGTTACTTGTTTATTTCTGTACCTGGAAAACCCTAGTTTGCAGGGATATCAGTTAAAGATTCTGCAGGGGGATGAGGAACAGTCCTTTGGTTATTTTACGAATGGAGAATATCATTGAAGGACATTAGCTCACCCATCAACGAGATGTACGACCTGAGTAATTGTGAGAGTTGGAGCGTGGCGTTATGTGGAGCACAGACCTGGAAGCTAAGGAAGGTAGATGAACAGTGTCGAAATAGCAGGAAATTCCGATGGCTGCAGACAGGACTGCTTGGAGAGAGGCTGTGTGAAGGGTTACGTCTCAAAACTCACGAGTTTCAAAACTCACGGGCTAAAATGAGTTACAAATAGTACCAAAACTCACGACTACAAACTAGTTGCTAAAGTAAACATTCTAATGAGTCTCAAAATTCACGACTCCGGACAGCTGGTGCTTGCGATGACCGCAGGGAGGACGAGGTGCGCGGTGACTCACGCTTCCCAGGGCAGGGGATACTGTGGACGTTCTTCTGCCACCCCAACCCACAGGGGAAAAATAATGGCTGGTGAATGAAAGAGACCGAGGTATATTATTATTATTATTATTATTATTATTGTTATTATTATTATTATTAAAATATTTTGCTGTTGTCTTAAAGCTAATATAATGCACTTGTTTACCTTTCACATAAATTTATAATAATGACGTGTGGCCTCCAGGGAGGTCTGGTGCAGGTCTTTGGAGTTGACGCCGTATAGGTGACCTGTACGTCTGTGATTATGAGGCCGTTCCCAAGATGAAGGCTAATGCTGAAGACGGCACGAATACCCAGTCCCCGAGCCATGGGAATTAACTAATGAAAGTAAAAATCTCCGACCCAACCGGAAATTGAACCCGGGACCCCCTGAACCCCTTGGACCAAAGGCCAGCATGCTAACAATTTATGCATGCAGACGACGACATAAAATCAAAGTAGGTATAATGCCCATTGCTATTTAAAAGAAACTGTCAGTTGGTAGTACTGGGAATACTTGAATACGGAATTTTATTTAGAGATATTAAAGGTCAAAACAGTTAATTCACTCATTTAGTTTCAACACTTGCAGATTCATTCGGGAAAAAGGCGTATTTCTATTGTTAGTAAGAGTTCATCTATTCGCTTATTTCAGTAGATTGTCTACCCGACACACGTAAATCGAAAAAAAATACTCATTACGCATTCGATTATCCTTGCGATATAACTGAATGATATTTGAAACTTATTCGATTATTTAAATAATCGGATGGAAGTTATTCGATTATTAAAAGTATTCCATTATCCCATGACTAATAGGGTGAACATTTATCCATTCAAAGAAGAACTGGCCCTGTTCATGAGTTTTGAGACTGGTCCAGGTAGAGAAACCTGTTCTTACTAATCCTCTTCCTGGAATACGTGAGTTTTGGGACTCGTGAGTTTTGAGACTACACGGTGTGAAGACCTGCCGAAGGATAGAACACGTTTTTTGTATACTGGTAGTCAGTCTTACACTCGTTATTGTACACAGGCAGTTCAAAAATCTCTCTTCACTAAATAATTTACAGGCGATGACAACTACCAACTTATTGGTAAATTGTTGAACAAGGCTTTCTTTAATGCTATTTGTTCGGAGCGTCGACCTAGAATGATCTTTTGCACCATGTTATGAACCTGCGTGTACTGGGATATTGCGGAAGTGTAGAGTGTTGAATGTGAGGAAAAGAACGTTAAGGACGATACAACCACCCAGTCCCCAGGCTTTACGTTTTTTGAAGTAACTGAATTTGTTGTTTATGATCATTGGAAAGAAAGTTGCTATATTTTGAATACTTGAGGAGATCTCGACAGTGGAATATGGAGATTACATTAAAAAGTTTTGTTATGGAGAAACACAGATAGCTGTAGAATATTTATAATTGTAATAGAGCAACAGAATATGATTCCATTTAAAAAAAAAACCGTAATAGAACCACAGAAAAAAGTCATAAAACAAACAATCCTTGACCCTAGCTGGACGGGAGATCCTTCAAGCCACCCAAATAGTTTGTGTGTCACGTTATAGGGGTATATTTACACTACAGCGTAACACACAAACGATCTCGGTAGCTTGAGGGGTCTCCTGTCCAGCAAGGGTCATGGAATGTAAGTTTTCTATGGTTCTATTACAGAGGGGATATTTTAAAATGGAAACATATTCTGTTGCTCTATTCCAATTATAAATATTCTACAGGTATCTGTGTTTCTCAATAATAAATTTTCCCTCTAGCTTCCTGATTAGTTCGTTACATATACTCAGTCCTTGATAAGGGCGTAAAGAATCTAATGCGGCCCCCCTCAAATAAAAATATGTAAAACCTATAAATAACTTAATATAAATGTAATTATAGCAGGCAGAATTAATGCAATATATTGTCAAGTTATATGAACAAAGGGCATATTCGTTATTGTAAGATTATTAGTTTATTAGTTTTTTTTTTTTTTTTACCGCCTCCGTAGTTTAACGGCTAGCTGCTGAACTGCCAATCATGTACCACTTACATGTCCTGACTTAACTTTAATTGGTTTAATTTTTCAGTAACTACAGAACGATATTCTGTAGCCGATACTGAAGTCTCAGTTATAATAATTTAGTCGATTAAAACACCGATAAGTACGCCTCTGTCGTGTAGTAGTTAGCAAAATTAGCTGTCACCGCCGGAGGCCCGGGTTTGATTACCGGCTATGCCCCGAAATTTCAAATAGTGATACGAGGGTTGGGACGGGGTCCACTCAGCCTCGGGAGGTCCACTGAGTAGAGGGGGTTCGATTCCTACCTCAGCCATCCTCGAACTGGTTTTCCGTGGTTTCCCACTTCTCCTCAAGGCAAATAACGCGATGGTACATAACTTAAGGCCAAGGCTCCTTCCTTTCCACTCCTAGGCCTTTCCTATCCCATTGTCGCCATTACTTTATCATTACTTGTAATGTTAAACTAGTAGTAAGCTCAACCTATAGTACTGCAAGCCGTAGTATTAAGTACTGGAAATAATTAAATTGTGTATGAAATTGTATTTGATGATGGTGGATTTAGAATGTTAAACTAGTAGTAATTCTTATAATATTTTCTTTCCATGGACTTGCTTTTTGCACTCTTGTCGTTGTTTGTTGTACTTGTTGGATAATTATGTTAACTTTATTATTACACTACTGTAAGTGACTATTCCCACCGGGATATTCCCATTTGCGATGCATTTGTCAATAATAATAATAATAATAATAATAATAATAATAATAATAATAATAATAATAATAATAATAATAATAATATGCCTTTGCTGGCGGAACCTAGTGTTTACAGTGCACTATGTCTTCTGGTATGGGCTAGAGCAATCTTGTTACTTTCATTGATCTGTCTCAGCTTTATCCTTGGCTTTGACAAAATGAAAGTGACTGAGGTATGAGTGATGCTAGTAATGCCATTCCTTCTCCAGCCAGTCCCTGCTATGAATGGTGTGAAAATATTGTTCATAGGGTCGGTTGGTGCATGCATTTCAGTGGGCTTGGCAGACTGATATGTAATAGCTACTTCTGGCTCGGTCAGGAAAGCAACGGGAAACTACCTCACTCCTCATTTCCCTAGTACGCCTCTTCAGTGATGCCAAGGCCATCTATGACAGCTGATGGCGGAGCTGTTGAGGATCCAACCAGCCTTCGGGCTAAGGACTAAACATATAATAATAATAATAATAATAATAATAATAATAATAATAATAATAATAATAATAATGTCCACCTCTGTGGTGTAGTGGTTAGTGTGATTAGCTGCCAACCCCGCAGGCCCGGGTATAATTCCTGGCTCTGCCACGAAATTTGAAAAGTGGTTCGATTCCCACCTCAGCCATCCTGGAAGTGGTTTTCCGTAGTTTCCCACTTCTCCTCCAAGCAAATGCCGGGATGCTACCTAACTTAAGGCCACGGCCGCTTCCTTCCCTCTTTCTTGTCTATCCCTTCCTATCTTCCCATTCCCCCGCAAGGCCCCTGTTCAGCATAGCAGGTGAGGCCGCCTGGGCGAGGTACTGGTCATTCTCCCCAGTTGTATCCCCGGACCCAATGTCTCACGCTCCAGGACACTACCCTGGTGGGATCCCTCGCTGAGTCCGAGAGAAAAACTAACCCTGGAGGGTAAGCAGATTAAGAAAGAGAAAGATAATAATAATAATAATAATAATAATAATAATAATAATAATAATAATAATAATACCTATCTGTGTCGGTGCGACGTAAAGCAAATAGTAAAAAAATATCAAATGTCTTTCCCGAAAACGTGCATTTGTGGAGTTAGCCCTTTGTACCCGCAACGTCTCTAATACCATACTTTTTTGATTTTGAGTATCCTGTAGCTCTAGAAGTGAACAGCAAGGAAGCGAGGCTGCAGATTGTCACCGATACCGATCGGCCTTGATGGGAGCAGCACGTTACGTGGGTGGAAAGTAGTATCGTGCCGTGTGGACAACTTTCTCGCGCATGGCTACGGAGCAAGGAAGAGAACTTTCACAAGCAACACTCACTTGTGCAATCGTACTCTGTAGACGTTTCTAGATGTCCGCTGCTCTTTTATCTAATCTTCGCCATGGAAGGGAGTAAAACAAACACACTTGACTGATTAGGCACACACGTGACAATACAAACTTGCGGATTCTGCTTCAGTTGTTGCTTAAAGCTTTTCAAATTAAATAGATGTATTCTGTTGCTCTTCGTTGACGGGTATGACCTACCTGATCATCAATGTGTCACAATGATTTTCGTACACATTCATCTGTAAGAAATTATTGACGGAAAAGGGTAATGGCGTGTCATGAACAGTACAGAACAAGATACAGTACTGTTAATCTTGCACGCTGGCACTATATAGTCAAGTTTTTTTTTTTTTTTTTTTTTTTTTTTCGTGACTTGGGAGGTTTATGTATTGTCACTCTCGTATTATACTATTATAAAAATTATTAGTGTTGTTACATTTGCGGGTATAAGTAAAGCATATTTCCTTCGTCTGTAGGATTATATATCTGTTTGGGTAATACCAGGTAGCCGAGGTAGAATTGTGCCATGTTCGAACAATGCATTTCATAATGTAGTTGGTGCAATTCGTATGTATAGAATAGAATTAGGATGTATAAGAAGCAAGAAAAATCTGCAAGAACTCTTCCGAGAAGGAAAGCAACATTACCTTCTCTATAACGATCAGTTCAGTTAATACTACCGGTACTACTACCGGCGTGTGACCTCCGAAGAGGACTGCTGCAGGTCTTTCGAATTGAGGTCGTATAGGCGACCTGCGGGCTTCGGTGAGGATGGGACCCTATCTATGATGAATTTTAATGGTGAAGATAACACACACACACACACACGCAGAGAGAGAGAGAGAGAGAGAGAGAGAGAGAGAGAGAGAGAGTCCCCAACCCGGCCAAAAACGAACCCGAGGCCCTCTGGACCAAAGGCCAACACGCTAACCATTTAGCCATGGAGTTGAAATGTCTTGTCTTGTCACGACTTTGTTATGGTTTGCAGACGTAGCCTTTGTGTACCGTATTCTTATTGACTTACGGCATATGTATAAGTTCTTTCTTTCTTAATCTGTTTACCCTCCAGTGTTGGTTTTTCTCTCGGACTCAGCGAGGGTTACCACCTCTACCGCCTCAAGGGCAGTGTCCCGGAGCGTGAGACATTGGGTCGGGGGATACAACTGGGGAAAATGACTATTACCTCGCCCAGGCGGCCTCACCTGCTATGCTGAACAGGGGCCTTGTGGGGGATGGGAAGTTAGGAAGGGATAGACAAGAAAGAGGGAAGGAAGCGGCCGTGGCCTTAAGTTAGGTACCATCCCGACATTTGCCTGGAGGAAAAGTGGGAAACCACGGAAAACCACTTCCAGGATGGCTGAGTTGGGAATCGAACCCACCTCTACTCATTTGACCTCCTGAGGCTGAGTTGACCCCGGACCCCTTTTCAGCCCTCGTACCACTTTTCAAATTTCGTGGCAGAGCTGGGAATCGAGCCCGGGCCTCCGGGGGTGGCAGCTAATCACACTAACCACTACACCACAGAGGAGAACATTATTATTATTATTATTATTATTATTATTATTATTATTATTATTATTATTATTATTATTATTATTATTATTATTATTATTTCTCCGTTAGGGTCTTCTAGGGACCACGAGACATTAGTACGTTTACATGCAGGATTCAGATCGATCTGAGTACACTTTCCATATTGAAAACGCCATGTAAACGGGGACTCAATTCGGATTGAGTCTCAAGGTCGATAGGTAAAATCTGGGATCGTATCGTACTCAGTTCGAATTGAGTTCCATGTAAACGCGGATCGTACTGAGATCGTATTGAAAACGACTGCGCACACAGTCCATGTTTGTTCTGACAAAATCATCATCATTAAAGTTCTGTCGAAATATAAGCCAGTAAATATATTTACCTGTATAAATGATCAGCAACTGCAATCATATTATAAGACGGCCGGCCCTGGCGATTAAGAAAATAACGATAACCTTCTGTTGGGGGTAAAAATGGAATGTCCGTTCTATCTATTGCACCAATTACATTTAGAATACCACACATACTTTCAAAACTGAAAGTTATCTCCTGAGTTTTTGCTTCATTTGGAGTTTTTAAATTCTAAGAGGTGATATCGATTTTACTACAATTCTGCATCGTCTATATACGTCGATGTTGCCTGGCGGATTCAATACGATACTCAAATACTACATGCAAACGGGGATCGTATTCAATACGGTAAGTGTACTCAAATCGATCTCAATCCCCATGTAAACGTACTAAATATCAATGCTTAATCCTTTGTTGTTCCATCTTCTTCCTGCAACACTCCATCTGCTCTCTCTGCCTCCTTTCCCTCTCTCGGATTTTATTATTTTATCCCATCAGAGGGATTTAGTTATTCGTGTAATAATGACCTCAACTGAGAATGTCTACACGAACACATTGCGATAAAATTATAGGAATATTTATAACTGGCATATTTATAACTCGAGACATACGGTAAGTGGGAAATGCACAAGAGTACGGTCTATCTGAAAAGCACTATCACAACGAGGGCATTCTTCAAATGAAATATGAATGAACCTATTTAAACGTCAATCTAACCCAAAAATGTTTATAACATGGTAAAATCTTGAAAGATTTCTAGCTAATGCAACTCTGGCTAAGACAGAGTAGCGAACTAATATTGAAGACTTGTTAATATTTAGATGAGCGGCAAAGCGAGAGCTCTTCTAACGATTTGATTCCATGTACACTGTTTATCGAACGTCTATCATTCGTCATTCACCCACCTTGTTTATTTGCTCGTTCGGACGTTGGCACTGAACGACTTTAACATATCAATGACGAGCCACTTCGGAGAAAGTAGTTGCAGTTGTGCTCTCTACGAAGGCTATCTTCGTTATTAGAAACAGAAGTCGTTTGTTATGCGCCATTAGCGTCCAGCTTTCTGAGATCGGGACGCAGTGATGTCGGGAACCTTACATTCTGTTTCCAGTAACACCGGACTGGATCACAATTCACATAATTGTAAGGTGCTTTGATCGGCTCACACGAACTCTGCAACTTTTACCTACTCAACACACGAACTCCGCAACTTGACCAAAACTGCCCTTACCGCCAGTACACGAACTCCACAACTAGCAGCAGACCAGTGATTTTCTCTTGGCCACTTCCCGCAACACATCAGTAACGTATATAATAACAAGTTTCAATTGCAAATACTTTTATACATAATATATTTTTAATCTAACGATACCATTTTCAGATTTGTACGAAACACTTTCCAAAAATGCAATCTGTCCTTTTCATCATTTTACCACTGTAGAATTTTCTTTTGGATGAATAAGTGTCTTTCTTTTCAGTTTTTGGTAAGGAACCTGAGCGGACACTATTTAGCCGAATGTAGGATTCTTTTTGTACTCTTCTGAAGATGATGCCGGGCTGAGTGGCTCAGACGGTTGAGGCGCTGGCCTTCTGACCCCAACTTGGCAGTTTCGACCCTGGCTCAGTCCGCCGGTGGTATTTGAAGGTGCTCAGCTTCGTGTCGGTAGATTTACTGGTACGTATAAAAACTCCTGCGGGAAAAAATTCCGGCACCTCGGCGTCTCCGAAAACCGTAAAAGTAGTTAATGGGACTAAAAGCAAAGAACATTATTATTATTATTATTATTATTATTATTATTATTATTATTATTATTATTATTATTATTATTATTCTCAAGATGGATCATGAGAGTGATTTCCCACGCGTCTAGACAAAACATGATCACTTACCAGTGTGAAAATTGTGGCATTACAGTTCGCCTTCTTTGAGCATCTCGAACCCTGTTCACCAGTAAATTTCACCTTCCTATAAAGTCTGAATGTGAAGTTTTTATAAGTAGGAAAGGACTCCTTTGAATATATATTACTTTTACATAGTTCTCTGTCTTCAGTATCACCATCTGACACGTCTAACAGGACTTTTCAGTACCTTACTTTCTAGGTTTCATTCTCGACCCGACTGTCAGATTTGCAGCAGATGTACAACAGCCCGTTGAAGTCGATGATGAAAGAAAGAGGATATATTCACCAACCATTCCATATTACCTCTGAGTACAACATTGAGGACATCGAGATAATAGGGCTCATGCTGGGTGCAAGGGGGCACCATTTCTAAATTACTGGCCACCTACTTACGACGCTTTGGTGTACCGAATGATATCATCGTAAGCTGGGGCATACGAACATTGAAAGCCTCGACAGTGATCTTGAGGCATCACCTCTACGCTCCACCCACATTATTGAAACAATTAAAGTAATTTACCTGCTGCTTCTTTGTTTTCTGTTCATTATAATCATTATAAAATATCAAAGCCTTCTTATTAACAGTGCTGTCCGACTCGTTGGCTGAATGGTCAGCGTACTGGCCTTCGGTTCAGAGGGTCCCGGGTTCGATTCCCGGCCGTGTCGGGGATTTTAACCTTCATTGGTTAATTCGAATGGCTCGGGAGCTGGGTGTTTGTGCTGTCCCCAACATCCCTGCAACTCACACACCACACATAACACTATCCTCCCCCACAATAACACGCAGTCACCTACATATGGCAGATGCCGCCCACCCTCATCGGAAGGTCTGCCTTACAAGGGCTGCACTCGGCTAGAAATAGCCACACGAAATTATTATTAACAGTGCTGATGGTGGTACTTATTATTATAATTAATCATATACGGTCTATCAGCACACTAAATTTTATTTCAGAACCGGTTTTCGGACTCTAAGGTCCATCATCAGTGTTGAAAAATGTTTTTTGAATTTTTTGTTCAACACTGATGATGTACCTTAGAGACCGAAAACCGGTTCTGGAGTAAAATTTAGTGTGCTGATACGACTGTATATGATTAAAATAAATTTCTGTTTCTTATCAATAGAATGGCTGGGGGTTTTTTTACTAACTTCTCTGTCCGCCTCTGTGGTGTAGTGGTTAACGTGATTAGCTGCCACTCCCGGAGGCCCGGGTTCGATTCCCGGCTCTGCCACGAAATTTGAAAAGTGGTACGAGGGCTGGAACGGGGTCCACTCAGCCTCGGGAGGTCAACCGAGTAGAGGTGGGTTCGATTCCCACCTCAGCCATCCTGGAAGTGGTTTTCCGTGGTTTCCCACTTCTCCTCCAGGCGAATGCCGGGATGGTACCTAACTTAAGGCCACGGCCGCTTCCTTCCCTCTTCCTTGCCTATCCCTTCCAATCTTCCCATCCCACCACAAGGCTCCTGTTAAGTATAGCAGGGCCTGGGCGAGGTACTGGTCATACTCCCCAGTTGTATCCCCGACCAAGAGTCTGAAGCTCCAGGACACTGCCCTTGAGGCGGTAGAGGTGGGATCCCCCGCTCAGTCCGAGGGAAAAACCGAACCTGGAGGGTAAACAGATGATGATGATGATGATGATGATGATGATGACTAACTTCTCTGCCGCCATCTACGACGTGCTCTTCTACCTGAAGGGCAAGTTGCGGAATTCGGGTAGGGGGATTAGTGGACACTTATTTGACTTCTTCTGAATTGCGCTTTGATGAACTTTTCTGCAGCCGTCGACCTCTTTCTAAAGGCAAGCGACTTTATGCGTGCAGTATAGTTTGCACAGCAAAGACTGAACACCGTACTGCGTCCACACGGTGGAAGAAAGAGGAGAAACGTCATTATGATAAAATTCATCTTCGGAAGAAGAGGGGATTGTTGTCGAAATCGCAGCAACATGGCCGAGTGAAGACTGATTTTTAGTACTGATATTTTTCTACCGTTCATTGGTAAAGAGGAAGGGAAGTAAACGCTGCTCATCACGGATGGTCGGTAACCGCATTGTGTACAAGTACCCCGTCAGCATGACGGTTACTAGTTTTTACCCCTCAGGGCCGGTTTCCTCAACGTAGGTTAAACCTTCAGTCCGAGTTATACAGTCTTAACTCTGAATTTGCCTATTCATTCTGTTTCATCAAGGAGAGTTAATTTTAACTTTAGGTTAAGGCAGGCCGGAGTTAAGTTAACCCCTCCTTTCACCTCGGTTAAACTGTTAACTTGAGGTTAAAAGCAAAATTGCCGCAGTAAATCATGCGTTTGATGCAGAATTCCTTTATTTAGATTTGTTAAATGGTGTTCCTAACAGAAATAGGCCTATAATAAGAAGGAATGACTTTCACATCGCCTTGCTAATAAAAATAGAGCCAGTATATGAAATCAATTGCAATATAGAATAATGTATTTTAGTCTTGGGTTTCGGCATCTATACAGTTTTTTTTCTCGCAATTCATTGATGGCACGTGTAGAGTGTGTGTTCCGGTAGCCGCAGACAAATATTTAGGTTGCCCAGCATGAACACAGAGTTAAGCGCGAATGGTTGTCTGTGATGGTGGTATATAATGAATTTTTGTAGTGTTCCTCTTGGATTATAGGTGAAGGTTTTATTGAACGGTATAGTTCCTGGTCTGAAGTTTTGCGTAATTCTCCATACTTCTCGGTTACATATTGTTGTTCATCTGAAACCCGGAGTGGCGCTGTGGCTGAAGACTTATGAAACCAATCGTTGACGAAAACATACTTTTTGTTTTCTGTTCTATCGAAAAGAGTAAAATGGCTCTTTACTTAAACCCTGTAACCCACCTTGAAATGAGATGGCTGCAGGTAGAATTCCATTAAATTTTCTTCTTCTTCTTTATGTGTTTACCCTCGAAGGTTGGATTTTCCCTCGGACTCTACGAGGGATCCTACCTCTAGGGCAGTATGCTGGAGCTTCAGACTCTGGATCGGGGGATACAACTGGGGAGGATGGCCAGTACCTCGCCCAGGCGGCCTCACCTGCTATGCTGAATAGGCGCCTTGGTGGGGGATGGGAAGATTGGAAGGTATAGACAAGGAAGAGGGAAGGAAGCGGCCATGATCTTAAGTTAGGTACCATCCCGGCATTTGCCTGGAGGAGAAGTGGGAAACCACGGAAAACCACTTCCAGGATGGCTGAGGTGGGAATCGAACCCACCTCTACTCAGTTGACCTCCCGAGGCTGAGTGGACCCCATTCCAGCCCTCGTACCACTTTTCAAATTTCGTGGCAGAGCCGGGAATCGAACCCGGGCCTCCGGGGGTGGCAGTTATTCACACTAACCACTACACCACAGAGGCGGACTCATTAAATATTGTTGTGTATATTTTGTAGGAGTGCAAAATCACGGTTTCGGTTTCGTATAAACCCCCAGTCGGTTCAGGGATTTAGAAACATATTGGCCGTAAAACCTACCCAAGGATAGAACTCCCTCACTAAGTTTTCTGTTTGTAGTAAACATTACTAATTACGTCATATAAGTATAGCACAGAGATGACTTACTTCCAGTGTAGTGGATTTCGAAATGAATCGCGTAATGCTAGAGGAAAACCGTCCATTCTTTTGGGTATCCGGAAGGTAGAGAGATTTGTCCCCTTAAGACTGTGGGTGGTTCAATGTTACGCAAAATATTAACCGTCAACACGAAGCCAAGAGGAACGCCCCAGGCAAAGCACAATTAGGGCAGTTTGAAGTCTTCTCGGTGAAACGATTACTGGTTTGTAACCGTGTACGGAGGTCGGTTATTCAAGACGTAAGAGGGGTTTGGCCGAGCGATCTGGCCGTGGGGTTAGGGTCGCGTAGCTGTGAACTTGCATTCAGGAGATAGTGGGTTTGAAACCAACTGTCGGCAGGCCTGATGATGCTCTTACGTGATTTCCCATTTTCACACCAGGTTAATGCTGGGGCTCAGTGGCGTGCGGTGAACTTATGCATTACCCCAGCTGCAAAACTGTTTTTTAAAATATAAATAATCGTAGCCCCACTACACTCTCTAGTCAACATTACCATTTTATAAGGGTGCATTTCGTGGAAAGGTCTACCTGAGAAATATCTTTCAAGAATATTTTCAACCACACGCTCGCACATACTTCTTTTTTTCTTTTTGCTAGTGACTTTTACGTCGCATCGACACAGATAAGTCTTATGGCGACAATGGGATAGGAAAGGCCTAGTAGTTGGAAGGAAGTGGCCGTGGCCTTAATTAAGGTACAGTTCAAGCATTTGTCTGGTGTGAAAATGGGAAACCAGGGAAAACCATCTTCAGGGCTGCCGACAGTTTGATTCGAACCCACTATCTCCCGGATGCAAGCTTACAGCCACGCGCCCCTAACCGCAAGGCCAACTCGCCCGGTGCACATACTTCAAAATTGATATTCACGGCAGTGATGACACCATCATAACTGACGACGGTTGTGACAGTCTATACTTCTTCAGAAATTGTTCCTCAGATAAGTTTTGAAAGTCGTGGCTATACTGTTAAGATGCTGCATTTTTCTTGCAGACTCTAGTGTGCGGCGCTGAAGACTTCGAGTGTCAAGTATTAAAACTAACATTACCTTACATAAGCTAGCTGGCCTGTTGCCGTAAATTGCTGTCGGGGGACGGCCTACAACTCCGCCCCGCTACCAAGACAAGGAAGCTTCAAGTGCATGCGTCACCCAAGCGACCTTAAATTTCGCTGGGGTAGGTCTCTATCGCGCCGGCAAGGAAACCCAACTCGCTGGAGAATCTGAACAGCGGTTGTGCGAGCGGATTGTCGAGACAGCTGTACTTGGCTTGGCTTAGATGTTCGCAATTTTTTAAACATTATAAAAAGCGTTATAAGGAATAATTAGAAAATGTTAATACAAAGTTCTTTACACCATCAGTGCCGGGGTGGATGGGTTTCAGTGCACGCCTCTGCGTGGGGCTGCACCTTAATTAAGGCCACAGCCGCTACCTTCCCAATCCTAGCCCTTTCCCATCCTTCCGTCGCCGAAACCTTCGAAGTGTTAGTGCGCCCTTAAACAAGTGGCAACAAAAAAATGTGGTTTAGCTCTAAGCTTTACTTAGAATGATATTCTGGAAGATACATTATACTCATCTCTTCATACTTAAACATAATTTTAAAATACATTCTGATCGTTTGCTATATGATCGACGACTACTAGTCTGCTATGTATAATAACAAGTTTGAAAACACGGAACTATTTCCATTTATATCTATAGGCCTTAGCCTCTGTGACTCAGACGGCAGTGTGCCGGCCTCTCTCCGCTGGATTCCGTGGTTCAAATCCCGGCCACTTCATGTGAGATTTGTGCTGGACAAAGCGAAGGCGGGACAGGATTTTCTCCGGGTACTCCGGTTTTCCTTATCATCTTTCATTCCAGCAACACTCTCCAAAATCATTTCATTCCATTTGTCAGTCATTAATCATTGCACCCGAGGAATGCGACAGGCTTCGGCAGCCGACACAATTCCATCCTCATCGCTAGATTTGGAAGAACACCCAACAATAGCAGTTCATTTGAAATGTTTGACAAACGACAAAAAATAAAGTAAAAAAACCTAAAGACAAACTGTAATTAATAATATAGTCAAAACAAAACTTAAAGAAGGACAATTTAGTGGGAGAAGTGTGAAGGGAACAATGATATACAGTTGTAGGAACCTAGAATCCCAGCAAAGTACTTCCCAATGCAGCACTCTGTACCAATGAGAGAATAAATTGAATCCGCTTCTTACACCAATGGCAATTAAAGTATTTCTTGGTATTCACTGCGTGTTACTTTGCATAAAATATCCACAGTGAGGTTGGCGTCTGGAGTTCAAGAACTGGTATGGAGACCATAGCCATTTTTATAATGGTTAAGACCCAGTACTGGCATTTGTGAGGGCGCATTTACCGCCGAAATTTGGATTTTAATTTTTGAAAATAATCTATTTAGACCAAGTGAATACTTAAGAATAGGAAATAATATTAAAGAATGAATTAGTTCTGACTGGGGCCTATAAAGGGTATAAAAATTAATACATTTTTGAACGAGCTATGAAACATTTTTGTAAATTATCTTCATATTACTTTTTAAAAAAATTAAAGACCTCTCGCGGGCCGCCATTTGGAAACCCCCGATCTAACTCATCAGTCATTATTACTTCTCACCATTCGGTGTTTAGTGAAAAGAAATCCTTCACTATGAGAGCAAACATGACTACTGTGCGAGGAAAGGAAGGGGGCGTTGATATGTCACTGCAGCTTGTGTGAAAAATCTTGCAATGGATCAGGAGGATCGTTCACATACAGTATCTTTAAAGGGGTTATGGACACAACACACAAGCACACACGTGTCATCCCGTTTGTCGCCTCTTTCCGCACAGCTATTGTATGGAAATGAAGCGCACGCACAAGATTCGTCACCACCCTCTATGGAGATGCCTCTGTCTAAGAATAACTCGTATATTTGCCTGGCTTCTTGAAGAGCTGCGTCTCTCCAAATGGTATAACAACAGCGCTGGAGAGACTAGAAGGTAACAAATATTCTTCAGAGTTCAAATATTATGACAGAAATTTGAGTCACACCGTAATCAAATTAAATTGAAGATACTTTATGATGATGAAGATAATAATAATAATAATAATAATAATAATAATAATAATAATAATAATAATAATAATAATAATAATAATAATAATAATAACGTACATTAAGGGCGCACAGCTGTGAGCTTGCGTTCGGGAGATAGTGGGTTCGAACCCACTGTCGGTAGCCCTGAAGACGGTTTTCCGTGGTTTTTTCCTTGCATTAGGCAAATGCACAATGTGCCACAGTCGCCAAACTCCTCAGTGATGAAATGACATCCTACTGACATCCTCAAAGCGGGCAGCAAGCTACAATATTGTCAGAACAAGTCCTTTACCCAACAGCTGATTGTTATTTTAAGAAAACACGTTGATACACTAGACTACGTATTGCTAAAGCGTGGTATTAATACCGAAGAAAAACGATAATAGTTTAATTTCGAAGGAACAACTGATCATACCACTGTACTTAAAGTCTTAGCCAGCTTCGAAATCCCATTATTGAACTGAATTTGGTAATTTCACATAAATCAGAAAAATAGTAGAGAGGGAATTCACAGTGTACCACATCCAAGCTTGTGAACATTCTCCTTAAACTTACAGGAACGCCGTAACAACAGCCTCAGTTCTCTCAATTTCTCGACTTCCGACAAAATAATTTCTACTCCTCTGACACAGATTGATCATCCCTAATCAATAACTTTCGTTTTGAAAAAATCTGCGGAGGTTTATTTGGAATGGAACTGCATTCCATACTAATGTATTCTTCTCTGCTGACATAAACTGGCTGTCTTCAAAATGATTCGAACATAACTTTATGTTATTGTAGAAATACCGGTAGTTCAATTTATTTTCTTATTAAAATCAGCCCCCCCACCCTACTATTTACAAGGTATTTTCTACACCTGGAAAATTAAAACACCGCTTGGTATTACAGGTTACGATTGCTTTAAAACGTTATTTAATTTCATAATTAGATGGAATTCCTATTTAGTTACATTCTAGACTATTGACAAATGAAGTACCTACTTATTTGAAGTTGCAATCCTACATCTTCAAAATATTATTCTATTATCCGAAAATGCAAACAGTAGTTCAAGGTTTACTTTCCAGGATCTTTAAGAAACCTAAAGAATGATAGCTCTGGTGTCTTATTTTTGCAATTGGGCAGTTTATTGCACAATACACATCTCCTTTTGCAAATACCATGCTAATTTAATAGAATACCAATCATCTGTAATGGAATTACCACATGCTTACCTCCCGAAATGTACAGCAACTTACACATCCCAGTAAATCAGTAACTTTCTGACCACGTGGAGCGCTGCAGTCGCACGGATGAAAAAAATGAGTCGAGCTTCGCGACTGTGTATATTAGACTATGGGCTGTGTCTTAATTATGGCAACGGCCACTTCCTTCCTATGCCTAGTCCTATCCCATCGTTGTCGTACTATCTGTGTCGGTGCGACGCAAAGCAACTAGAAATAATAAAAAAGATAACATAATTATTCATAGCAAATGGAGGAAACTTTGTCCTAGAATTCCTGCCGCTCTTGGTACGACAACTCTATCTTGGTGGCAGATATCTCTTATTTCGTTTGCCAGAACAGGTACTTGCGAACCATTTCCCTGATCTTCTGGATGTTCTCAGGAGCTGAAATTCCAATGATGATCAGATATGCGACCTCTGACGCTTTGTCTCTTAGTCTATACTTCCCTGTCCCAGTATGCTCTTCACTCCTAGAGTACGTCTTCATGGCTAAAAGGTTAGTGTACTGGCCTTTGATTACAGGGTTCCCAGGTTCGATACCGAGCAGGGTCGGGAATTTTAAGCATAATTGGTTAATTCCTCTGTGTCGTTTTCACCATCATTTCATCCTCATCACGACGCGCAGAGCACCTACGGGTGTCAAATCAAAAAAGACCTGCATCTGACGAGCCGAACTCGTCCTCGGACACTCCCGTCACTAACAGCCATACGCCATTTCATTTTCCAACTCCCGGTTATTGTCAACATGTTGAGGATTACACTGATAAACAAAAAATGACTTTCTGCGGATATCTTGGTATGCAATACGCGTTCTAAGACAACTGAAACACGTTGATTCACAATACGCAAACCATTTGTCCCTGTCATCCACCGTTCTTGAGATATACGACATCAACCGTTTTCATTATGTTTAACCAAGACCAACTACAATTACATCAGACCGTAATCCAGGAAAAACATGGCGGTCATCGGTGGGCGATATGAGAGGTTGAGGGTAAGGTTATGCATGTTTATTCAGAGTCACCTACAGAAAAGATCACAAGTCGAACGTCATAAAATGCAACTCATTAACTCGAAATATGAATAATTAAACACCAAAAGTAGCGTAATGCGTATTGTAAGTCTAAATGTAATTTCAGAGGGGAAAATAATAACGAAGGGAGGATTATTGTATCAACGTCAGGTTGAAAAAGACACAGAGTAGGGCCTACTGTATAAAAATATTTCACATATGAATCTCCGGTCAGCAAATACGATATATAGATGTCAACAAGGCATTTTTATCCTTACATGAAATACTATGACACCACCATTAACCACAGCCCATTATGTAAAACACGCAAACAGATTTCTCCAACAATATTTCAACCCTCCAAAATCCACCTGTATTGTTGAGTAGGTACAAGCGATATTTGTATGATACACTTGATCATCTGAAGCACTCGTCACCTTAAAACTCACCAGAATTGATGGCATAATTGTATATTATATAAAAAAGAACACAATCCTCATGTTCACTCACGGGAAATGGGGTTAGGTTTAGTTTACGCACGTTCATTGTAAAACGTTGAATATTAATTACATCATTCTTGCACCACCGTTTAAGATTAATTTCGTCTCTGAGTCATACATCTTGATCATGATTTTTCGGATCTTTCTGGGACTGATTTAATTTTCTTTGTAGTAAGAGACGTTGGCTGATAGGGCATCATTAGTTTAAACTTCGGAAGTCTGCGCGGCACTCGAATTAGATTATCACCTTCTATGGGTATATAATGTCTTCCCTAACAATACATTTGATTTCAAAAATGATTAATGCACAGAACATTATTAGACCTATGATTTGGTTCGAAGTTTTCCTTACGAATTCTCTTAACCCAACTTTGCCTTAATACTAGGTCTTTTGGAAACGGGAACACTGAAACTCTTATACTTACATCCAGGCATACAGCACATTAAACTATACACATCGATACACATATTGCATAGGTAACTAAAAATGAAGAAAATACTTTCAGAGAACAACACGAGAATGAACATTAACCTAATCACTACCGATATTGTTGGAATAAATAACCTCTTTGAGAACAAACAACTTATTACGGCACTGCAAGAGGATCTATAACCTTCTTAAGACTATAAATAAATATAATGTACGATTAATAATATTCAAATTTCCGTAAATATTTGGTAACAACACGACTTTCACAAATCAAAACAAACGCATGCTAGCACTCCAGCTGCCGCCATTATGGACAGTTTCGATAGGTCGGTTAAGGTCTGAGATATTGTAGTTGGTCTTGGTTTAACATTGTATCAAGGTAAACAACTCACAGACAGAAGTTCCACTAGAGCATTGATTGCTACATGGAGTATTAATGAACATGGCTTTAGCTAAGATTAGTGCAAGTGCAGCACATGGCACATATTGGAGATTCGTTTGTTACATCACTTCACACGTAGCAAAACTGATCTGGTGAATTTATGCAACCTCTGGACCACATAATGTCCACTTTCACTGACAGTAAAAAATATGCAAATGAGAATGTTCGGCTTTGTATGAAAAACAATGAAAACAGTTATCGATGGACGCTGTTCAAGAAACATAAAACTTTGTGAACATCTTCAAAACCTGACGTGATAGAGCAAAACGGTTTTCACATTTGAAATCAGTATGAACAAGATTTTAGTGTCGACTTAGTTAAATGTAACACAAACTTTTCAGTGTGTCAAACACACTGCAACAACATTATAAATTATAACACTATAAACATACCTGTAAAAATACACACTATTGAAATAGTGAAATAGTGTTTGGTGACAACGGACGTAGCATCGGCAGTCTAGCTAAGTACATAAGTTTTTCATTACATTAATACTTGTAAATTTATTTTTTTGTCATTACTGGTTCATATTATCACTAAACTCTCCATCATTGACAAGTTTACACAACGTATACAATAATGTACTTAATTAAGCATGTTTTAAGTGATTGTTAGAATCTGAGGATGTCCTTGTAGAACGAAACATGTCATTATTTGTAAACTAGTGTGTATTTTTACAGGTATGTTTGTAGTGTTATAATTTATATTGTTGTTGCAGTGTGTTTGATACACTGAAAAGTTTTTGTTACATTCAGCATGAAAAAAGTGCACTAAAAACAGTAAACAACATGTCAGGTATCTATCTTCTTCTTCTTCTTCTTCTTCTTCTTCTTCTTCTTCTTAATCTGTTTACCCTCCAGGGTCGGTTTTTCCCTCGGACTCAGCGAGGGATCCCACCTCTACCGCCTCAAGGGCAGTGTCCTGGAGTTTCAGACTTTGCGTCGGGGGATGAAACTGGGGAGAATGACCAGTACCTCGACCAGGTCTTGTGGAGGGATGGGAAGATTGGAAGGGACAGGCAAGGGAGAAGGAAAGAAGCGCCGTGGTCTTAAGTTAGGTACTATCCTGGCAGTTGCCTGGAGGAGAAGTGGGAAACCACGGAAAACTACTTCGAGGATGGCTGAGGTGGGAATCGAACCCATCCCTACTCAGTTGACCTCCCGAGACTGAGTGGACCCCGTTCCAGCCCTCGTACCACTTTTCAAATTTCGTGACAGAGCCAGAAATCGAACCCGGACCTTCAGAGGTGGCAGCTAATCACGCTAACCACTACACCACAGAGGCGGACCAGGTATCTACCTACCCCTTGTCAATCATCATTATTATTATTATTATTATTATTATTATTATTATTATTATTATTATTATTATTATTATTATTATTATTATTCAATTATGTTTCTTGCTAATCGGACTGCTACATTTCCTGGCCGGATAATGTTACTAATTGTTTCACTGTAAACTGTAAATGGTCTTTGAACATCGCGTACCTTGGTGTACTATACGGGAGAATATGTGAGTAGTTTGATTGATTCGTCCATATAGTATGAATATGATTATAGCTTTAAAATATGCACACATCGCCCAACGCTCTCATTATTAAGGTGAGATAAGTCGTAACATAGGCAAGATGTGTTGGAAAGTGTATCTAGAAGGCAAAATAAAGCTTCAGTGGCCTAAATTACTGTTAAACAGCAACTGTTGTAAGCTCAGGTCGTCCGGCCCTGCGGTGTAGGGTGCAACGTGTCCGCCTGTTATCCGGCGGCCCCGGCCGGGTCAGGGGTTTTTAATTGTAAATGATTAATATCCCTGGCCTGGGGACTGGGTGTTTGTGTCGTCCTTAACGTTCCTTTCCTCACATTCAACACTTTACACTTCAGCCATTTACATAATATACGCAGGTTCCTGGCATTTGGTGCAAGTAGGGGCAAAAGATCTTCATAGGTCGACGCCCCGAACAAATAGCATTAAAGAAAAAAAGCTCAAGCCAGTAAATATTGTTAGCCATCTCAAAACAGGTTCCTGAAAGTATTTCCTCACCACAGTATTTCCCAATGCGCAAAGAGGATGTGATATATCCTGGTGTTCCCCATCTTCCTTGACTGAGCCTCTGCTAATTATTGTGGACAGCCGTACGGTTCATGACGTCCTCATTTCCAAGAACTGCTTAGGAGGAAAAGTTAGCGACCGCGATGACGTAGAAAGTGGCAACTCAAAAATAAAGATTTAGCGTATTGGAGATGTAACCAAACATTTCCTGCCTGCTGCCTGCCTGTGCGTATGAGGCTTGTTTTCAAGTGGAAGCGGTATTGCGTCTGTCTACTAACCTGCTATTAATAGCAGCCGCGACTTCTTGGAGTTCTTAAGCTCTATTCTTCAGCGACACCAAAGCGGTCCAAAAATGGCGTATGGCTTTTAGTGCCGGGAGAGTCCGAGGTGCAAGTCTTTCACGTAGGCGACCTGCGCGCCGTGATGAGGATGAAAATAATGATGAAAACGAATACATACACCTCCCAGCGGAATCAACACAATGATGTTTAAAATTCCCGCCCCTGCCCGGAATCGAACCCGGGAACTCTATGACCAAACGCCAGCGCGATAACCATTTAGCCATGGAGCCGCACTATGGAAAACTTTTATACATGGTTTATGCACGTATATGTGCAATTTTTTTAAACTAATAAACCGTGCTTAGGCCTCCTGTGTATACATCTGTTATAATTATTCACTGAATTGCTTATACAGACCAGGACCCTTGTATAAGCGTTGCAGGCAACACCAGCGTGTGACGAAACAGAAACGAGCGATCAGTTTATTTTAGTGGTATTTAACTTACTGTCTGCAGTAATATCATCATCATCATCAGCATCATCATCATCTGTTTACCCTCCAGGTTCGGCTTTTCCCTCGGACTCAGCGAGGGATCCCACCTCTACCGCCTCAAGGGCAGTGTCCTGGAGCTTCAGACTCTTGGTCGGGGGATACAATTGGGGAGAATGACCAGTACCTCGCCAGGCGGCCTCACCTGCTATGCTGAACAGGGGCCTTGCGGGGGATGGGAAGATTGGAAGGGATAGACAAGGAAGAGGGAAGGAAGCGGCCGTGGCCTTAAGTTAGGTACCATCCCGGCATTCGCCTGGAGGAGAAGTGGGAAACCACGGAAAACCACTTCCAGGATGGCTGAGGTGGGAATCGAACCCACCTCTACTCAGTTGACCTCCCGAGGCTGAGTGGACCCCGTTCCAGCCCTCATACCACTTTTCAAATTTTCGTGGCAGAGCCGGGAATCGAACCCGGACCTCCGGGGGTGGCAGCTAATCACGCTAACCACTACACCACAGAGGCGACTGCAGTAATATAATCGTGTTAAAATATCTGGTGTAGTGGTTAGCGTGATTAGCTGAAACCCCCGGTGGCCCGCGTTCAATTCCCGGCTCTGCCACGAAATTTGAAAAGTGGTACGAGGGCTGGAACGGAGTCCACTCAGCCTCGGGAGGTCAAAATGATTAGAGGTGGGTGCGATTCCTACCTCAGCCATCCTCGAAGTAGTTTTCCGTGGTTTCCCAATTCTCCTCCAGGCAAATGCCGAGATGGTACCTAACTTAAGGCTACGGCCGCTTTCTTCCGCCTGATCGAGTCACTGGTCCTCTGCCCAGTTGTATTCCCCGACGCAAAAGTCTCCCGCTCCAGGACACTGCCGTAGAGGGTAAACAGGTTTAAGAAAGAAAGAAGAAAGTTAAAATATCTGAGTTATCCACATTGAAAGAATCGAAAATAAACTTGATGATTTCCACGATATTTGTAACACAGAAAGCTCGACATGTTCGTAAAATAAAACACTCTAAGAGACGGAGTGACCCATTTCTCCTAGATGACGAAAGTTTCAAAATGAAATATATATTTACGAAAGAGTGTGTTCGAACTGTGATTACCACAGCCAGAAATGACTTAATGAACGATCCAAGAGGTGCGAACTTTATGTATACACAGCACCATGCACATGAGCACGGAATGAGGTTAGTAATTATTAACAGTGGCATAATTATTACTACTGAGAATAAGATATTTCTCTCTTTCTTTCTTTCTTTCTTTCTTTCTTTCTTTCTTTCTTTCTTTCTTAATCTGTTTATAGTCCAGGGTTGGCTTTTCCCTCGGACTTAGCGAGGGATCCCACCTCTACCGCCTCAAGGGCAGTGTCCTGGAGTTTCAGACATCGGATCGGGGGATACAACTGGGCAGAATGATCAGTACCTCGCCCAGGCGGCCTCACCTGCTATACTGAACAGGGGCCTTGGTGGGGGATGGGAAGATTGGAAGGGATAGACAAGGAAGAGGGGAGGAAGTGGCCGTGGCCTTAAGTTAGGTACCATCCCGGCATTTGCCTGGAGGAGAAGTGCGAAACCAAGGAAAACCACTTCCAGGATGGCTGAGGTACGAATCGAACCCTCTCTACTCAGTTGACCTCCCGAAGCTGAGTGGACCCCGTTCCAGCCCACGTACCACTTTTCAAATTTCGTGGCAAAGCCGGGAATCGAACCCGGGCTCGAGGGTGGCAGCTAATCACACTAACCACTACACCACAGAGGCGGACTGAGAATAATATACCGCTGAAATATGTATTACTGTTCTTGTTTATTCGAGCATTCTAGTCTATTCTATTCATGCTACCATGCGGCTTCTTGAAATGTTTTCCTGCTAGATAACCAGCGAAAGCGACCATATAAAGTCGTTGAACGCGAAGAAATGCCCCAGTGAACGCAAGATGAGATTCCTACGGCTTGGAACGAGTGTTTACGTGTAGTGTAGAAAAAAAATACAATGCGAATACCACGTGTATTAGTAAGAGGTTTATTCATAGTTTAACTGTGGGTTAAACAAATGTATAAGGTTTTTTTTTTTTTTTTTTTTTTTTTTTGTTAGTAAGACTGTTCGAATAAAATACTGGGCTAAGAAAGGAAGTAGCAGGAAGACCCCTAGGCTTCGAAAACCTGGATCCATCGCTTCATGTGGTCTGCGCCATACACGGTGCCTCCTATCGGCATGGTGCAGTTGAAATCGTGATTCGTCCGACCATATCACGTTACACCATTGTTCCAGTGCCCATCCCTGGTGACTGGCGACAAATGCGCGTCGTTGTGCCCGATGACGTTGGGTTAACAGTGGCACCCGTGTGCGGCGCCGGCTCCCAGACCCCATAGAACCCATGTTCCTACGGATTGTCCACGAGAGACGTGTCTAGCACGGCCTGTGTTGAATTGAGCCGTGATTTGTTGCACGGTTGGCCGTCTGTCACTACTGACAATCCGTCTCAGATGTCGCCAGTCACGGTCATCGAGGGTGGCTGGACGGCCGGTCGTTCGTCTGTTGTGGACGGTGACACCCGCATTCAACCATTCACGATACACCCTGGACACGGTTGATCGTGTGAAGCCGAATTCCCGCACCACTTCCGAAATCGCACTTCCCATATCGGGCACTGACCACAATACCCCGTTCGAACGGTGTCAGCTCACAACGACGTTCCTTGTTACACCTGCCAGATGCACAGCCACTGCTCACAAGGTCTCCTATACAACTGCCGCTGGCACAGCGGGCGTGTGGTGCGCAGACAACACACCTGCGCATCAGTGCTCCGCTATCCCATAACATTTGCTGAGTCAGTGTACATCTCTCTATCAACATCACGTAAAGACTTCAAAGAATACTGATGTATAACAAAAATGATTGCAGTGTCCTGGAGCGTGAGACATTGGGTCGGGGCAAACAACTGGGGAGGATGACTAGTACCTCACTCAGGCGGCCTCACCTGCTATGCACAGCCATTCACACACACAGCCACGACACTGCCTTCGCCAGCCAGAGCTTCAGACTCTTGGTCGGGGGATACAACTGGGGAGTATGACCAGTACCTCGCCCAGGCGGCCTCACCTGCTATGCTGAACAGGGGCCTTGTGGAGGGATGGGAAGATTGGAAGGGATAGACAAGGAAGAGGGAAGGAAGCGGCCGTGGCCTTAAGTTAGGTACCATCCCGGCATTCGCCTGGAGGAGAAGTGAGAAACCACGGAAAACCACTTCGAGGATGGCTGAGGTGGGAATCGAACCCACCTCTACTCAGCTGACCTCCCGAGGCTGAGTGGACCCCGTTCCAGCCCTCGTACCACTTTTCAAATTTTCGTGGCAGAGCCGGGAATCGAACCCGGACCTCCGGGGGTGGCAGCTAATCACGCTAAACTGGCTTTCTTAAATTATATATTTTACCAGTCTACCAAGCAAGATATATCTACAACTCTCTGTTATCATTACGAAACTTTAAAGAATATATTTATATAGCAAATGTACAAGAAAGAATATTTCAAAATTAAGTCTTACTAAGAATTACAGATTGTTTATAATTCTGTTTTTCACACGGATCTATCTCAGCATTCGACCGAGTGCAGGAGAATGGAAGACCACGCAAAAGCATTCTCAGGATAGCCGGCGATTAGGGTCAGACAGACAGTAAAACTAGCCGCTTTTGAGCTGAAACCGACTCTGCTCGCTGACCACAACATATAACGCGTGAGCTATTTGGAAGAATTTCACTTTCAACGATCAGAAATCGAAGTGCAGCCACTCTGCTGAAATTTATTTCAACCTCTGCTGACAGGGGAACTTGGCGATTTAGGACTGCAAAGAAGTTCTCGTTATTGATCAAGTTGTCATGTATGTTGCTGTCGCTCACGTGCGAGTTAGTGTCTCTGTACTTGACAGGTTTAAGATCAATTCTAAGAATTCTCTGTCGGAGCCGTTGAATTAGAAATCGAAATCATAGTTCTGAATTCTTAGTATTTCCTTTCGTGACTTTATTCATGGAGTTTGCTCTTCGAGGACACCAGCTGTAATATTTGTCAAGAACATGTTCCAATGTGATATCAACAGCTGAAGAGTACACCTAAATAACACATTCGGAGGTACTTCAAAAAAGGTGATCCATCCAGCCATTTAATCCATCTTTCAAATTCTTTCTTCATTGCCGCGCTGAGTGGCTCAGACGGTTGAGGCGGTGGCCTTTTGACCCCAACTTGGCAGGTTCGATCCTGGATCAGTACGGTGGTATTTGAAAGCGCTGAAATACGTCGGCCTCGTGTTCGTAGATTTATTGACACGTAAAAGAACTCCTGCGGGACAAAATCCCGGTACCTAGGCGTCTCCGAAAACCGAAACAGTGGTTAGTAGGACGTAAAACAATACTATTATTATTATTATTATTATTATTATTATTATTATTATCTTTCTTCATTTCTTTTTTCTTCTTTTATAACCACTTATATTGAATGCAAACGAACCGCTCAGAAAGGGGAAGATACAACAATGTTGGTGTTGATAACAAATTCTTCGACGTCCAGCTTCGAAGTCATCCTCCTCCGAAGGTGGAAATGCTTCAGAAATATAAAACGAAATCAGTAAATTAATAGGATTAAACTAATCGATAAATTAAAAAATTCGATTTGCAAGGAAAAATGAAGTTGATTTAGTGGGTGCAATTCTACGATTACCTCACCATCGTCTTCTTCGTAATGTGTTTACCCTCAACGAGGGATCCCACCTATACCGCCTCAAGGGCAGTCTGCTGGTGCGTGAGGATGAAACTGAGGAGGATGACCAGTACTTCGCGCAGGCGGTCTCACCTGCTATGCTGAACAGGGGCCTTGTAGGGGAATGGGAAGATTGGAAGGGATAGACAAGGAAGAGGGAAGGAAGCGGCCGTGGCCTTAAGTTAGGTACCATCCCGGCATTTGCCTGGAGGAGAAGTGGGAAACCACGGAAAACCACTTCCAGGATGGCTAGGGTGGGAATCGGACCCTCCTCTACTCAGTTGACCTCCCGAGGCTGAGTGGACCCCGTTCCAGCCCTCGTACCACTTTTCAAATTTTGTGGCCGAGCCGGGAATTGAACCCGGGCCTCCGAGGGTGGCAGCTAATCACGCTAACCACACCCCACAGGGGCGGACTATTTATTTATTTATTTATTTATTTATTTATTTATTTATTTATTTATTTATTTATTTATTTATTTATTTATTTATTTATTTATTTATTTATTTATTTATTTATTTATTTATTTATTTGACTTTAGCAGTAGTGAAGTTCTCATGGTTCTCTCTTAACACTTCACCACGTATATTACAATTTAATATATATATGAAAGAGATGTACTATTCTGTTATAAAATCAAGGATAACTAACCTAAATAACACGTGAGGAGAATATATAAAGAAGAATGAAAGCAAAGCTCAACAAATAAAAACATGATAAAAAGAAATCCGGAGCATAAAATTAAAGAAGTGTGAGAAGTCATAATGAAAAGTTACATATAAACTGAAAAACATTACCAATGCATAAAAATAAATAATAAAGTAACGGAGAAACGAGTATGGCAATAAACAGTGATCTATACTCCGCACGGCTCTACTTCTAAATTGACTTTTTGGCATATTTTGGCTCTATCTGGTGGTTATGCGGTGAAGCATAGCCATGCAACCAATCCCAATCTGCCATTCATATCGATTTATATCGGCAGAGTACGATCTCGAAACCCAGTTGCCAACTCTAATATTTATATTCGCCACGTGGTTAACCTATCTCGCTCAGCGTGTATGGTTTTCGGTACGCTTCGCGATCTTTGGCATTTTCCTTCAGTAATTAATGTGTTTTTCATATTGTTGGAGGTTTCTAGTGACTCTGAGATCAGTGGGGTGTTTCCTTTGTAGACCATAACCTCCTTCCTGTGCTAGTCATTAGCGGTGAATGATGTTTTATTTCCTCATTTTCTTTTATTCTTAATAATATATTCTCTTATTAGTGTCAGATGTTGCTAGTAAGTGTAGTTTTTGTGAATTTGTTTTCAATCCCTATTCATTAGTTTTTCTGAGTACGGTATTACATTTTACAAGTGCGTTTTACCGCGGTCGTATTGCATCAGCTGTTCTCGCGGTCGTAGCGAGCTGGCAACAGAGGAAAGGCGATGCTCATTTGTTTTGCGAAACTTCAGTTTAGAAGTAAGGCCGTGCGGACTATACGTACATGAGTTAAAAGCTAAATATTATGTACATTTCCTATAACAATAAAAATACAATAATAACCTAATACTGTATTCATTATAAGAACAACAGTGCTCTACATCTATATAGTAAAATACCACTGTTACTAGCCTACCTATCACAATCACATAACCTATGATACGTCACCAATCACACGAGACAATCAGTGGTATTCAACAGGTAATCTCTGTATGCAATTTTAAATTTTTTCGTCGAGTTAGAGCTCCTGACAGCAGCTGGAAGTGAATTCCAAAGTCGTGACCCAGCCACAACGAAGGATCTATTTTGCATTGAAGAGTGGTTGATGGGAATAGCAAGGGAAGTACCAGATCTAGTGTTACAATTATGGAATGTTGATATTAAATGGAATTTTGAAGAAATGTATTTGGGTAGTTTTTCAATCAGAGGTCGGTAAATCAACATAAATATGTGAAACTTCCGTCGCCTTTCCGATTTCAACCAGGATATAGCTGTGTAGCTGGGGGTTATGTGAGCATTATAACTCAAGTTAAAAGCAAATCGAAGACCAGAGTTCAATTCTCGTTGAAGTTTCGTAGTTGGTTCACGGGTCGCATCAATGAGAACTATGTTGCAATAGCCGTGTATTGGCAGAATCAATATTTTATCTTTACGTCTTGTGGCAAAATCCCTTGTTTAATAATGTTTTTCTTTTACAGATATGTTGTAATATGATATTTATATTTAATCTGTGTGTTCGACAGACCGAAGTGCTTTTAAATTACATTTAAAACCCGAGGTAAACAAATTGAAATAAAGAATATGGATCTACCGGTACCGGTATGTAAGAAAATGATGGATTTCTACAATGATGTTGATTTCTTATTAATATTACTGAAACTGCACTTTAATCGTTAGTTTTCGCATATTGTTGCCCAATTCATACAGAAAACTAGGATAGAAGACTTGGTCCAACAGTGTAAAAAAAAGTCATAAACCGCTTGAGGTGGAGGTCGAAGACTGATAAATGTGAAGGTGGCCAACCAATAGGCTTCAAGGTGACCCCAACAGCTAATCAATGATGTCATGGGAACTGTAGACATTGTATAACACGCAACTCCTGGACTTGTGAATCGCAAAATAGAATTCTATACCTCTCGCGTTGATGTAGCATGGAATTTACTTCTACATTGAATTGATCTTTAAAGAAAAAGTTGTAATTCCCGCTACCACGTGAAGCTTTGGCCGAAAGATAACAAGAAGTGAAAATATGCTCCTGATTCCATTTTTTGGTAGTGGACTTGGAATGTAATGTTAATAATACAGCATTAGTTGTTTAACGTACGTTTTAATAATTCGTGCAAGTAAGACACCACAGGGCCGATTGCAGAAACGATGACTAGTTTTAAGCCTTAGACAACGTCTACCCAAACAACCTCTAAGTCGATCACGATCTTCCGTTGTATAAACAATGTTCAGCCGGTGTTTAGCTAGACGTCGTTTAAAGTTTCAATATTGGTTCGAAAATGGAAATAGAAGTATCTTCCTGCAACTCTTCTGCTTGTCGCAACCAATGAAATTCGTCGATGCGTGCGCCAAACGTTAGTCAGCTGTCGTTTTCCTACACATTACTTGAATATGGCTAAGTGTGAGCATGATTTGCCCACAGATAAGAATATCGCTTTCGGTGGAAATAAAATCTCATAATATTTTGTACTCTAAAGCGACATGTCATCGTAAGAGGAAATGTAGCTTTGATTATAGCGTTGTTACGGTGAGTATAATCGAAATAGCTTCTGAGAAGGGAAAATGAAACTATATTACTGTATAATCGAATGAATTGTACTGGACCATACAGATGTAGCTTGCATTCTAGTGGTCATACGTTCGAAACGCACCATTGGCAGCCCTGAAGATTGTTTTCCATAGTTTTCCCATTTTTACATCAGGCAAATACTGGGGCTGTTATTATGGCCACAGCTCTTCCTACCCAGTCCTTGCCATTTCCTATCTCATAGTTTCCGAAAACTTACCTGAATTAGCGCGACGATTATCCGCAAAAGATCCCACACACAAAACCTACTTTTTAGTGTCACTATTATTTGTACTTACGTGGCATTAAATTATAATAACTGAATCTCTCCCGGATGATGCATATGACAGCCCTCTGACGATCGGGACAAGTTATTCTGACATGGATGTTGTCGAAGTGACCTATAAATCCAGGGAAATTATCTTGATGCTTGTTGTTTAAAGGGGTCTAACATCTAGGTCATCGGCCCAGGGAAAATTATCCCAAATATAATAAAATATATAGGTTGCCTAGAATTATAGTCATATTGACAGTTACCGAACTGTCCCTTGTGTCATATGTTTCTTGGTAGGTAACCTCTAATTGTAATTTACTCCTAAAATTTGAGGTTAAAGAGTGTTCTCGGAAGTGATTAATAGGGAAAGGATTTTAAGGTGGAAAATACGGTCAGGAAAGGGGCAAAAAAAGGTTATGAATATACATACAAAATGGTTCAAAAAAGGGTGATGTTGAAATCATTTTAGTAATGTTACATGAACTTTATTTATCACATTTACTCGGTTTTAATAATTACCCAACATGTTATATTGGATTACACACAATATTTCAAAGTTTTTGGCAGTAAACCGCTGGCGCTTTGAGCTCAGTAGATCCTTAAATAGCAAGAAACTTTTCTCGACATCTACAGAAACCAATGGAACACATCTTGTCAGCGCTCGTAAAGAGAGTTCAGTCGAAGTTCCAAAGGTTTCCAATGTGGATTGTTCTTCAAATTTAATTTGATTTTGTCTTTAGCAAATCTATCGGGGTTTTCCCTCACTTCTTCCGCTGTTCCTCCTCCATACTCCTTAACCTTCGACATGATTTTGTGTTGTGAAAAATACGTTCTGGTCTGGACTGGTAAAATTGTAACACGGCCATCAGGGGAGTACACAGTAGATAGGTAGAACCGTTAAATTCATGCCACTACTAACTGAACTTACTGTTGCAACATCATTGTTTAATTTTCTATATTTCTATATATTGCTATATTTCTAGAAAATAGATCTCAGAGAATTAAAGTAGGTGAAGCTTTATCTGACCCTGTAATAATTAAGAGGGGAATTCCTCAAGGCAGTATTATCGGACCTTTATGTTTTCTTATATATATATATAAATGATATGAGTAAAGGAGTGGAATCGGAGGTAAGGTTTTTTGCGGATGATGTTATTCTGTATAGAGTAATAAATAATTTACAAGATTCTGAGCAACTGCAACGTGACCTCGATAATGTTGTGAGATGGACAGCAGGCAATGGTATGTTGATAAACGGGGTTAAAAGTCAGGTTGTGAGTTTCACAAATAGAAAAAGTCCTCTCAGTTTTAATTACTGCGTTGATGGGGTGAAAATTCCTGTTGGAGATCATTGTAAGTATCTAGGTGTTAATATAAGGAAAGACCTTCATTGGGGTAATCACATAAATGGGATTGTAAATAAAGGGTACAGATCTCTGCACATGGTTATGAGGGCGTTTAGGGGTTGTAGTAAGGATGTAAAGGAGAGGGCATATAAGTCTCTGGCAAGACCCCAACTAGAGTAGGATGGTTCCAGTGTATGGGACCCTCACCAGGAATACCTGATTCAAGAATTGGAAAAAATCCAAAGAAAAGCAGCTCGATTTGTTCTGGGTGATTTCCGACAAAAGAGTAGCCTTACAAAAATGTTGCAAAGTTTGGGTTGGGAAGAATTGAGAGAAAGAAGAAGAGCTGCTCGACTAAGTGGTATGTTCCGAGCTGTCAGCGGAGAGATGGCGTGGAATGACATTAGTAGACGAATAAGTTTGAGTGGCGTTTATAAAAGTAGGAAAGATCACAATATGAAGATAAAGTTGGAATTCAAGAGGACAAACTGGGACAAATATTCATTTATAGGAAGGGGAGTTAGGGATTGGAATAACTTACCAAGGGAGATGTTCAATAAATTTCCAATTTCTTTGAAATCATTTAGGAAAACAACAGACAGGGAATCTGCCACCTGGGCGACTGCCCTAAATGCAGATCAGTATTGATTGATCGATTGATTGAAATTTTAATTTGATTTCACAACCATTCTTGCTGAGGTTAGCCATTGTTGCTGGGATATACATTACTGGTGGTTTCCATAAATTATATTTGAATATTTATTTGTTGACTAAATCTGATCAAACAAAACGTTATGAATCTGTTCAACGAAGGAAAAAAGGTATGGTATTTTAAATACGCAGATAGATATGGGGTGAAAAGGTGCTGAAACATGAAATATATGGGAAAAGGTGGCACCAAAAGGTGCTAAAGGTGCAACAAACTGTGTTTATTACGCTTCATTGCAAGTCCCCACATACGTATATTGACTTATCTGTGTGAAAATAGCTATAATTTTAAAAGGTGCTGCACTTTAAAATCCTTTCGCTAGTGATTAAATATGGCCGGTTGAACATCGGCTTTAGACAGTGTCTAAGTGATAAATAACGTATTTGCAATGCGGCAGCCATACTTAGATCTTGTTTAACCGTAAACATCGTCTAAATACCGTTTCTGCAATCGACCCACAGAGTCTGAAATTTGACCGTCAGAAGTTCTTTAGACTGGGGGAATGCAACGACACGAAGATGTCCTATTTAGAAAATCCTTAAACGCAGCTATCCTTCAATACGATCGAATCCGCTATTGTAGGAACAGAAGATCAACAAACAGTTGACAACACCACTGAGGACAGTGGACTTTGAAACCAAGCAACGTGCTCAGCCGAACGGCATCTTTAACTGTACTACCTGGCTCTTTTGAGCGAACAATCCCAAAATGAAACGAAGCAAAAGGAATTTCAGTGTAGATTTACAGTTTGTTCTAAAAGAAACTTGATGATGATGATGATGATGATGATTGTTGTTGATGACAGCTAGGTCATCGGCCCCTAACGGTACGAGGTGCAACGAAATGAAACTATATGTAAAACTTAAAAATGTATCCACTGACTAAAATATAAAATGAATGACAGTAGCGTAGCCACGATCGGCTGATGGGAGAGGGGCTGTGTTTGCAAACTAAAATACAATTTTTAACGCTTCTTAGAAAATAGATTTAGCAGATCTGTTGGCTTTAAAATTATGTCTCTGAATGTTTATTAATTAATTAATTAATTTATTTATTTATTTATTTAGGGACTGCCTGACCGAGGCGCTAAAGGCGTGCTCGGTTCGCCCGGAAGTTGTAAAATTTAAGAAACGAGATTTCCACTTTCGGAGGTGCATATCGCCCTGAGGTTCACTCAGCCTACAAAAAAAGTGAGTACCAGGTTAATTCCTGGGGGCAAACCACTCTACCCTATCACGTGCCGAGGTTAATAATGGTGGAAGCCTTTACCTTCCACTCCTGCAAGGGCCTTCATGGCCTGTACGGAGGTAACTTTTATTTATTTATTTATTTATTTATTTATTTATTTATTTGGGAAACCAAAACAGGGAAATGCCGAATTACAGATTTCCACAATTAAAAATATATTTATAATGAAATAGTACAATGTAAGGGAGCCTCCGTGGCTCAGACGGCAGCGCGTCGGCCTCTCACCGCTGGATACCATGGTTCAAATCCCGGTCACTCCATGTGAGATTTGTGCTGGACAAAGCGGAGGCAGGACAGGTTTTTCTCCGGATACTCCGGTTTTCCCTGTCATCTTTCATTCCAGCAACACTCTCCATTATCATTTCATAGCATCTATCAGTCATTAATTAAGTTAATCACTTTGGGAGTGGCGACCCCATTGTAATAACAGCCTATATATGATTCATTCATTACATCCCTGACCCGGTCAAAGACTGGAAAACAGGTTTAGGTTTTCATTTCAGTACAATGTAAACTAAAAAAACTAAAAAAATGAAAGAGCGACGAATGAAAATCATCTAATGACAAAAGTAGCAGAAGAAAATTAAAAACTAACAAAATAACTGTAGAAACACAACAATTAACAATAAAATATAAAGGCAAAAGAAAAGTTTGAAAGTGAAACGAAGAGAAGAACTTATAGCCAGCTTATAGCCAGGCACAGTGAGATAAATACAGATATGACACGTAACGGAATAGCACAGTAAAAAAACAAATATTGCAGGACAGCAGAAGAAAGGAATATGAAAGAAATGAGCTGGGTTAAGATAAGGAAGAATCAATTAAAGATTTATTGTGTATTCATTGTCACCTTCTGTTTATTTTCTTTTTTGTTAAAATTGCATGGGGGTTTTTCAACACTCAGTACCCCCCTCCCCCCACCACTGGCTACACTCCTGACGAATGATGATGAAATAATGACAATGAATCCAAAACAATCAGTAGATCCAATTCAAAATGTCTTCTTTTCTGAGAACGATGCTTGTTATAAAAAGAGGTTCAAGATCCAGGTCACCGGCCTCTCACAATAGTACTAATCACTGGTAAAGCAGAACCATGGTGT